>NC_132850.1:65079098-65274098 GCF_048164855.1 Canis lupus baileyi | reverse complement strand
ATCCTGGGGCGGCCCTCGACGTCCTCGCTGGCTCTGCAGGGCCGCGTGCTCTGCCTGCACCTCGGGAGTGGCTCAAACCCGGGTGTGTCTACCTGGGCGGTCCTTTCCTTGCCCCTAGCCAAGGCAGCTACGTCGTCTCCCTCGTCCGGGGATGCACCCCAAGCCCCCCGGCGGATACCTGAAACCACGGGTTGTGCTGAACCTTATGTAGGTTTTTGCCCATATACACAAACCCATGATACAGTCTCACCGATAAATCCTGCAGTGAGGGTCGAGCGACAACCATAACGGAACAGGGTAACCAGCGCGCTGCAGCGCGGGGCCATCGACGCGCTCGCCGGCTCCCAGCTCTCACTGGGCCATGCCCACCCTCCTCTTGTGATGGGGCCAGACGGTGAAATCCCGGTGTGAGGAGATCCAGTGAGATGAACCACGTAGGCTTTGGGACATGGGCTGCTAGGCCTTTCTGATGACTCCCGGGGACCATCAACTGCCTCTGCGCCTCCCGACCGCGGGTGCTGAGCCGGGGAGAGCAAAGCACAATCAGGTAAGGAGGGACGAGTGTTCTCGAGTCATTGCTTCAAATGCTGGAACTCAGATCTGCAAAGGCTTTCAAGTGTTTTTCCCACTAAAATACGGCTGGGGGAGAAGAGCATTGATCTCTACAGATGCGGCCAGAGAGGGAAGGGCACTACCGTGTCCTAGGGGCGCTCTGAGCTCCTGCAGGGAATGAGCTCCTCGGGGAGTGACTGGTGCTGGCGCGTTCTTACTCCCTCTCAGCCTCATTCAGAAGTTTCTGATCAAATAAAGCCAATCACCCGCTACTTGCTCCGCCCGCCCCTGCCCCAGGACCATACCCAGCCGTAGGCCGTTGGCGGGCTGCCGATGCCCTGGCGGACGTCCCACAGTACTGAGCTTCCCTGTAGACAGACACGGTCCTGATTTTATGACCCTCAGAACAGGTGTCACTTCTTCGCAGGATCACAGGCCAGTTCTGCCTCTCAGAGCCTGAATATGATCAACATCCTCAGAAACACCCTCTTTATTTCCAGCGTCGGGCACTATCCTGGGAAATCTGGCCACGGGGACCTCAGAGTTCAAGGCCTGGATGGCACCTTCCATTCTCAACCTCACCTTGCCCACTACAGACTCCGCCACGGCTCCCAAGTACTCCTTCTTCCCTTCCTCCACCGCAACAGAATTACAAAGCCCACGCCGGGCTCGTGGCCGCTGGGAGAGAGATCCCGTTTCCCAGCCTGTTGCCAGTCGGGTGTAGCCATGCTCTGGCCAGGGGACGGGAGGACAAGGGGTGTGCTCCACAGCACTTCCAGACTGTGCGTACAGGGAGGAGCATCCCCCTTGGCCCTCCTCTGACCGACTGCTTAGAAGGTGCATCCGGCAGCCAGACCGTGGGCCGCGTGGGTGACAGCAGTATCCGGGGACAGCGGGGCCACAGGCAGGAGGAGCCCGGTCTCCGAAGAAGCGAGTGGAGCAGCCCTGGGCCACCCATGGGGACCAAGCAGCAATCAGACGATGGAGAAGATCTAATCCACTGAGATTTGGGGTCTAGTTTACCTGCAGCCTGATCGGCCTCCTGACTAATACACTCCCCTGATACGTTCTCCTTGTAAAGGAATTTACTTCTGGGATTCCTGCTTGGCTCGGCGGTTGAGCGTCGGCCTTCCCCTCGGGGAGAGATCCCTGGTCCCGCTGGTCCCGCATGGAGGCCCACATCGGGGTCCCCGCAGGGAGCCTGCTTCTCCCTCTGCCTGTGTCTCTGCCCCTCTCTCTCTCTCTCATGAATAAATAAATAACATCTTTAAAAAAAAGGAATTTATTTCTGTCCTGATCTTAGATTTAGCCTTCTGTAAGAGTTGCTATATTTCCTTGACTCTGATCCTTTCTGTTTTCCTTTTTAGAATGCATGCTCATTAGTATATAAATTTCACCTTAAATCTGTGTTTTGTAATTTCATGTAAAAGTGATTTCATTGCCAAAAAAATAATTTTCCCTCCAGATGTTCTATACTAATTTCATGTAGGACTTTGGGCTTACCTGGCAACCATTTACTTGATTTCCATTTACTTTCTTCCCGAATCCCACATTTCTGAATGATCATGATGCATATGATGTCTGTGTTATAATCTTACTTATTCCTTTCTTATTTTCAATGATAAGACTACTCAGGGAAAAACCTACTTTTGGTGAAGCAAAGATGTATATATGTATATATATGCACATTTTTCATGTGTTGTATATTTTGTTTCACCAATAAAAAATTTCATTTGAGCATTTGGTATATGCTATATGTCTTTAAATATCTCTGTGGGTATTTCAGTTAGTTATTGTTAATGTTTTACTCATAGTTTCATTTCAAAGATAAAATTCCTCAAATTTATCTTTATGAAATTTATTGTAGGTATCAATGTTTTTTTTTTTTTTTGAGTTGCTACTTTAATTCAGGGTGGTTATTTTCCAAATTAATATTCAGTTTATTAATATTATCAAGTCAAAAACAGTTTTCCTTAAGCTTTTAATTTCAATTTTCAAGCTTTATTCTATTTATAAGTTGTGGTAATCATGTATATGCATATATCAAATCATTATATTGTGCACCTTAAGTTAATATGATGTTATATGTCAATGTCAATAAAACTGGAAAAAAATTAAAATGGTGAATTTTAACAATCACTCTCAAAAAGTCTAATCAAATATTTGATCAATCTTTGATTAATCAACTCAATTTGCTTGGTTCTTTTATAAACTTAAGATCCCTCCTAGGGGGCCTGGGTGGCTCAGTCAGCCAAGTGTCTGCCTTCGTCTGGGGTCATGATCCCAGGGGCCTGGGATAGGGTCCTGCATCGGGCAGGCTCCCTGCTCATCGGGGAGTCTGCTTTTCCTTCTCCCTCCTAGTACATACATAAATAAAATCCTAAAAAAATAGAGATATCTAGTAAACTTCTTTTTTACATTTACATATTTAATACAATCATCTATTTAAAATCATTTTTTTAAGATACTACTATAAGGAAAACTCTTCCAGGCACTTAAAAATTCAACTAAATTCAATATATGAAATCTAAGATACAAATGAATTCTAAGCTCTGCTAAATACTGAATACTATTTACAAACTTAGTAAAATATTTTATGCTTTTCGACCTAAAAATCGTAAGTCTAAATCAGCCACTGAATTACGTATCTTAAATTGAAATCACAAAGCTCACGTGTTTATAATATAGTCAATTCTCTTCAAATCCAAGTGTGCACCTATTCTAGTTAAATTATGGGTTTGATTTAAATCATTATCCCTAAGATTAATCCATACTTCCCTTGGGTGAATGAATCTTGCATGTTAAAGGGAGCAAGTTGGACTTTCTTATCCCGGTGAATTGGGGTGACTGTCTTGGCTTAGTGCGGTGGCTCATTCTCCAAAGGCCCTGGCCAGGACGACTTCCCCAGGCTACTGATGCACGAGGGTAACCCTCGTACAGAGCCGTCTGTCAAGACGAATCCAAGCCCACGCCCCTCAAACAGGTCAGGTTTAGGGCTCCGTGAATTTAAGTTACACTTTTTTTTTTTTTTAATTTTTTTTATTTATCTATGATAGTCACAGAGAGAGAAAGAGAGAGAGGCAGAGACATAGGCAGAGGGAGAAGCAGGCTCCATGCACTGGGAGCCCGACGTGGGATTCGATCCCGGGTCTCCAGGATCGCGCCCTGGGCCAAAGGCAGGCGCTAAACCGCTGCACCACCCAGGGATCCCGAGTTACACTTTTTCTATGTCTTCAATCTGATGGGAGTCTACAAATCGCCGCCAAAGTTGTTTCAGCATTTAATGAGATTTAACGAATCCTTTCAGTGCCGGCTTCCATTCTGAATACGTCTCCACGGCAAATCTATTATTTGTATAGATTTGGATCTATAGATCCCAAATAACACCTGATTGAATTCCACGTGTTTCTCGTTCGTGTCTGATGTGAGACTCCAGACATCCTATTAACGGTAATAAGGAGGGGGCTCCACCTGGCTGTTACTAGTTAGAGCTACTGAGAACAGTACCTGCCTGCAAACTGCTTTACATTTCTCAAATCATTTTCATCCACAATTCACATTGTTAACTCTAGTATTTTTATTGTTAAACTTGCGGAGTAAATCTCATCCTATTTTGTTGTTGTTGTTCATCATTTGAGTTTTTTATTATAAAAGTGATGTGATCTTCGCCGGTAGGCAGGGCATCTTGTCTTTAAAGCCTAAAGCTGTCTCGTGTCCATGGAATCTTCTGTCCAACCTCATGCAAAGCTATATGAACTATGATTCCAGAGATGTCTTTCTTTAAAAAAAAAAAAAAAAAACTGCTTTTCCACGTAGCCTTTACAGGGTAACTTAATTTTTAAATAATTTCAGACTCCCAGGAAAGAATGCAAAGAATTCTCACAACCCCAAGATTTCTCAAATATTATCATTTCATCCCATTTTCTTTATCTTTATAGTTTCTTGTCTGAAACACCTGAGGGTACTATCTCTTTACCTTTAAACACTTCCACTGTATTTCCTAAAATAACAACATCCTTAGACATTATCACACCGCAGTTACCAAAATCAGGAAATTACCACAGATGCAAAACCATCAGACGCAAAGTCGGCCAACTGTTCGCTACGGGGCTTTAAATGGTCCAGGGGTAAATCCAGGATCACGGACTACAAATGACAGCTCGTTGTTTTATCGTTTTGATATTCTCCTTTTTTTTTTTTTTTTTTAAAGTGGATTAAGGTTGACATACCGTGTCACATCACTAGTTTCAGATGTCCTAGTCTTCTTTAATCTGAAATAGTTCTTCATTCTCTTTTGTCTTTCGTAACTTTGATAGCTTGAGGAGTTCAAACTGGTTAGTTTGTAGACTGTCTCTTAATTTAGGTTTGTCTGCTGTTGCCTCTTGATTAGATTCAGGAATGCATCGTTGTCAGGAATATCATGTAAATCACATAATGTCTGTGTCTCATTACTGATGATGTTAGCTCTATCACGTAGTAAATGATAATTTTTTGCAGTTTTCTCCACTGTAAAAGTACTATTTTTTTCTTTGTGATTTTTTAAAATTTTTTTTATTTAAAAAAATTTTTTTTCCTTGCAATTAATAAGCATATTGTGGAGAGATACTTTGAGACAATCTAAGAATATCATATTTCATCATACTCCCACCCTCTGGCTTTAGGGGGTCATTGGTGATTTCTGCCTGAAACAACCAGTACTATAGTGGCTGCCAGAAGTTGATTTTCTAGCTCCACCAGTCTATCTTTATTAATTAGCATTCTTTTTTAATGCATTATTTTTGAAGTTTAAATTCAGTTAATTAACATATAATGTATTATTAGTTTCAGAGGTAGAGGTCGGTGATTCGTGGGTCTTATATAACACCCAGCGCTCATTACATCATGTGCCCTCCTTAACGACCATCACCAAATTACCCAGTCTCATCACCTCCCCTCCAGAAACCCTCAGTTTGTTTCCTATGATTAAGAGTCTCACGTTTTGTCTCCCTCCCTGATTTCTTCTTGTTTTATTTTTTCTCTCTTCCCTTATAATCCTGTTTTGTTTCTTAAATTCTACATATGAGTGAGATCATGATAACTGTCTTTCTCTGATTGACTTATTTTGCATATCGTAATATCCCCTAGTTATATCCGTGTCGTAGCAAATGGGGAGATTTTCTTTCTTCGGATGGCTGAGTAGTACTCCATTGTATATATAGACCGCGACTTCTTTATCCGTCCATCAGTCGATGGACACCTGGGCTCTTTCCATAGTTTGGCTGCTGTGGACCTTGCTGCTATAACTATTAGGGTGCAGGTGCCCCTCTGGATCGCTACACTTTTCTTTAGGGTAAATCCCCAGCAGTGCAGGTGCTGGGTCGTAGGGCAGCTCTATTTTTAACTCTTTGAGGAAGCCCCACACAGTTTCCCAGAGCGGCAGCGCCAGCTTGTCTTCCCACCAGCAGTGCATGAGAATTCCCTTTTCCACATCCTTGCCAACGTCTGTTATTTCCTGGCTTGTAAATTTTCACCATTCTCACTGGTGTGAGGTGGTCCCTCATTGTGGTTTTGATCTGTATTTTACTGATGCCGAGTGATGTGGAGCCTTTTTTCATGTGTCTGTTGGCCACGTGTAGGTCTTCTTTGGAGAAACGTCTGTTCATGCCTTCTGCCCATTCAGGTGCTCATTGCTACTGAGGTATTCTTGGAAACTTTTTTCTAACAACAGCTATTTGAGCTGACAGATGCCTTTGCGTAGTCTACAAATTCTTCACCCAACAGTCTCATACCAGTTGGCTCCACCCACACAGCTACAGCGGGGTCTTCTTCACATCAACCTACCCAACTGGCAGAGTCCAGGGTTGTTCTCAGTCATTGGTCTTCTAAGGATCATTCCTACCTGGATTGTGTCATTTATCCTCCCCTCAAAAGCAAAGTACGTTGGAGAAGATACCCATCTCCCCACCTCCCTTCCCAAACTGGAGTATATCGTTCCCTCCCTGCCTTGAAGTTCTCCTTAACACTTCCTCCTCTCATTCATCCCTTTCTTCATATAATTTCTTTCACTGCTCTTTAATCTTAGTATTCTTAGAAGTGACTCTGCACAGAATTTGCCTTTTTAGGCTCTTTTTATAGATTCTGGAGTTTAAAGAAAAAAAATTCACATGGACATCAACTCTTTCTCTTCTTATACCTAAAATTCATTATGTGTATCCCACGGAACTGGGAAAATTAAGACCAACTCATCAGACCCTGAGGACTGTAAGACTTAAGGCTTGAGATCTTTAGAGTTAGATCAGATCACTTAGAAGAGAGTAATGCAAAAGAAAATGGACAATAGGAAACAAATTACAGTGAAGAATAAGAAACTATTTAAAATACACTAGACATAAGAAGGGTTGTAAATGGGGCTCCTACACAGAGAATATTTAAGGGTTAGGGTTGCCCATGACTAATGTACGCAGAGGTCACATCAAGGAGTATACTTTTAAGTTCATGGGTCAGAGGTCAAGCTTGGTTCATTATGGAGAAAGCCTTCAGGGAAATCATTCTGAGGATGCGAAGCAGTGACTATGGTGGAAGGGTTTCTATGTAACCGGGAGGAATCCCACAGATCGGGAATAGAGAAACCAGAGGAAAGTCACACGGAAAAGTACGGGAAGAGTTAACGTGGACGTTACTAACTATGATTAGTAAAGCATTTCTCTTATTTATGGATGGATTTACACACACTCACACACACACAGTTTATAAAGATAATAGAAAGCAAATGGATATGTTGCACTTTTAGGTTAAAATATGTCTTTTATATTATATGTTATTCATATATATAATAATTTCAGAAGTAAGTCTATATCCTCAAGGGATCTATATACTTAATGGTCGTCCAGACTGAGTCCAGCCCAACATTCCATAAGAATTTCACCTTCAGAAGCCTGGTACGCTGCTGGGGTGCCTGGGTGGCTCAGTCAGCTGGGCGCTGGGCTCTTGATCTCAGCTCAGGTCATGATCGTGGGGTCGTGAGATCAAGCCCTGCATTGGGCTCTGTGTTCAGCAGGGAGTCTCCTTGGGAATCTCCCTTTCCTTCTGTCCTACCCCCCAACCTGCCTCTCATATGAGTATATCTTCAAGAAAGAGAAAGAAGAAAGGAAGAAAGGAAAGGAAAGAAAAGAAGGAAGTGAAGGCTGCCTGCTGTGCTACTGAATTTTGCTGGGTCTAAAATCCTTGCTATTTTGTCAAGAAAGAAGTGAGAAAATAGAAGTTCCCTTTTCTTCCTAAGCCCCAGTAGACCAAGGAAATGAAACTCCATGTTCTCCACCCCAACACACGACAAACCCTGGCGCGTGGCCTATGCACCTGTAGGCCGCCCTTCCCCTGCTGCTTCTGCCTCCACGCCCTCCTCTATACCTTCTGTGGGCACCCGGGGGATGACACAGGCCTAGATTCAGGAAGAGCTCTCGGCCAGATTTCCCCCGGCGGAGGTTTTCTTTGAGCCCTTCTAGGTCTCCAATCATCTTCTTGTTGTTGAGCTTGCTTTAGTTCTCCAATTTTATAAGCTGTAAGTGTTGTATTCTATGAGAATTCAGAACAAGGGACTAGAATATACTTGGTTCTTGGCCTTGATGTCCCCTCGTACAAACACCACTGGCCTAAGGTTAAACCCCACCCACGCTGGAATCCCTATGGATGGGGGTAGGGCTTGCTGCTCTCATTTTGAAGGAGAAGGGCAAAAGAGAGAAACATCGTAGACAAATATATTAAAATTACTGACGGCAAGTTACTGTTCTATGATCTGAGAGCTTCTGCCTGTGATCCATAAAGGGAAGGTGTTATATTCCTTCCACTCTTCAGGATGAGGAAAAGCTCGTTTCAAAAGTTTTGGGCAATGGGAAGAACTTAGGTTGGCTCCTGTTAAATTTTTACTCTTTCACTAATCTTGAACTTACATCAGTCTTTTCATCATTCTGCGTGTGGGCTCTATTAAAAGCCCATTTTTGTACCCAAGGGTCAAGGGTTAGGCTTGAATATGTCACAGATGGGATTTACATCTGGGTTCAGAAGCTTTTGTCTGTCACTCATTTTCCTTCCCTCAGGAATGATGTCCCTGAGGGAGGATTCTCTTCCATAGCTAGTGGTGAAAGGTTCAGATCTATACTCTTTATTCTGGAAGTCTAGAAAAAGGAGAATCAAGACAAATATTATAAGGAGAGTTAACGTGGGCTTTTCATTACAGAACATTTGAAATAACAAATTTCTTCCCAGTGAAAACCGAGGGGACTTTTGCTTATCTGTCTTCACTCATATAAGTGTCCTAATTTGAAAAACAAATAAGAGGAAAAAAAAACCCCAAACAAACAAGTTCTAAATTTCTGAGGTCAAAAGGTCACACTCCGTAGCCTAGACCCCACCCTTTTAGGACCTTCTGCCAGTTGGAGAAAAGGGAGATCCCCTTCTACCTTTTCTTCCCTGATTCTTCCCAGAAACAGCAAGGGAAGGTTTACAACACTATGCATGTCTTTCAAAAACAGACCCAGAACACGAATGCAATCTGTGAATGGTCTTTTTCTTACAAAGCCTTTTCTGTCCAGGATCAGAATGGATTCTCTAAGGAGGAAGTAGGAGATACTTTCTTTCCTGTATTATGCATAATTTGCACCCAAATCCTTAGGAATGATGAGGAAGGAGAAAAGAAATGGTCCAAACTCCTCTTATCACCACCCCACCCTCCGACAAATGCCATTCTTGGTCTCTACAAAATTGAGATTTCTCTCATCTACTTCTTGCCCCCGACATTTCTCTGATCTAAGAGCTCTGGTCCCAGCTCTGTTGACCCAGCTGTTGCCAATCATCTCAGACGGACTCCAACTCAGGTGACCATGCTCATGAGAGGCTAGGTGGCAACCCTGCACAAAGCCCGGGGACTGAAGTTTGTAGCAAGTATGGAAACAAGACATTTAACGCAGATAATTTGTATTACCCAATTAGCCAAATCAAATGTTAAGACACTTCTTTTTTTTTTTAATTAACCAATACTATATGCAACCTTTTCTTCATGATAATCCATGGAGGTGATAGAAAATAGCATGAAGGAAATGTTAATGGCCTAGGGTTTGGATAGGAAAATGTCTAAAAAAAATGGTTTGGCTTTAGGCCAAATTAAAATGCCCCAAGGGTGATGATAGCTTTGTCAGAATGGCCACATAAAAAGGAGATGAATTACTTCTGTGGGTGAAGAGGACAGGCAGCGTCAGTACAACTTCACTGCATTTTCCCTACCCATAAACCTGGAGGAAAAATATCTAGGCCGGTCCCTGAAAGGGAGAAATACTACTCTCCAGGCCCCTACTGGATAAACTGAGGCCCCAGAACATTTTAGGCAGAGATAACAGGAATCAGAGATAACTGCAAACCCAGAATAAGCAACAAATTTCCCTGGAAGACATCTCAACACCCATGTTCAGCGATAAAGGGGTCACTTCAAACATTTTAAATGGGAGCTGGATTCTTACAGAATGTTTTAAAATTTCAAAGTTACATACATGTAACCACCATTTCACACTCAGAACTCTCTCAAGGATCCCAAATCTCTAATTCTCTGTCCCTCCAGAGAGGAACTCCTCAAGGACAGCCTCCCCGCCCCAGTGCCAAACGCCCTTCTTTGCTGAATGCTCCGCAGAACCTCAGGTGGAGATCATCAGGCATATGTCATGATCAACACACCAGGCCTTTTAATTGCAAAGTGCAAATTTACTCCTGGAATTATAAACGACTGCCTTTCAAACTAAACACATTTTGAAGGACATATCAGTCTTGAAAAACACTAGGGAGGAAAGAAAATGGATGCAAAAGTAAAATAACTTGAAAAAGAAAAAGGATCTTTTTCAAATGGAAGAAGCCCATTTGGCTCTCTGCATTTAGGAAAGTTCTCATTCTAAAGAAAAGATGAAGGAAAACAGCATCAGGTGTTTTTTGTCCTGTCTCATCCACCACAAATATCACTGAGTATCTTGTTCTACTTATTTATAACAAGAACAGAACATGTTATCTTCCTTCGCAATTTATGTCCGGTTCCAATGTGTCCTTTGTCTTAGCTTTGGCCTGTGGCTCGGGCTCACTTCCCCAAGGAAGGTGCACAACCGTGCTAGCTCTTAAGACTCGAGGTCCGTGTGGGGCTGTCAAGGGAGGGGCCCCAGAGCCCTCTGGTGAAACCAAGCCTGTTCTTTCCCGGACAAAATTCTCCAGCCCCCTTCCTGCTCGTCACAAACTCCGCTGCCCTCATAGACCCGCTTTCTCCAATGTCTCAGTGGATCCAGGTGGCCCAGGACATCTCCAACTTCGGTACGGACCTTGGGAAGAAGGCGTATGATATGCACCTCACCAGAAAGAGGGGTGATATGTGGGGAGCAAGGGATTCCTCTCATCTTCCTTCACCACTGCGGCCCGACACCCATCTCCCCTCAAGGCAGGGTCAGCTTGGAAACATGGAATAGGAGAGCATGGCCTCTTCCAAAGGATGAGCACAATAACCTCAGGAACATGTCTATAAACCTGCACAAAGTGGGAAAGGGGTCGTTTTATACGTTTAACACGAACAACAGGAAACATGTTTTATGTTTGTAAATTTCAATTACCCTTACCTTTCCTGTTGGAGCAAACAGACAGAAGAAGACGGGATTCGCATCCCTGGGGTCCGAGGCGGGGCTTGGGTCTATCACAAAGAAAAGAAGGAATAGATTTCTCTTGCTATACACGGTCTCCCCCTTTGTAGGAGCTCAAGTGGAGGGACTTTTCACCACTCCAGATTCTAGGAGTGCTCACACGTCTCTCTGACTGAGCTGAAAGGAGAGAATCAAAGGGGCCATAATTTGTGGATCCTCCACTCTCGTTACACATTAGAATCATCAAGGGAGATTTTTTTTTTTTAATACTAGTGACAGGGTTTCTCGGGGAAATTAAACAAGAATCTCTAGAGGTAGGCATAAATGCTTTAAAACAATTGAAATATCAGGGTGCCTGGGTGGCTCAGTCAGAATCCTGATTTCAGCTCAGGTCAGGATCTTGGGGTCGTGAGGTCCACCCATGCTGTGGACTCTGCACTCAGCACAGAGTCTGCTTGAGTCACTCCCTCGCCTCCTGCCCCTTCCCCACTCCCACTCTTGCTCTCTCCCTCTCTCTCAAATAAATAAAATATTTTAAAAAATTGAAATATCAATTCTCCTCATCTCCAAGATAAGTCATTGTGCTCTCCAGTAATCTCTATTTCAAAGGACAGTAGAGAAAAGATGTATTTTTTTAGCACTGTAAAAAAAAAACTCACCCCAAATCTTCCAATCTGATCTATCAGCCCAGCCCTCTTCTTTCTAAGGAGGGGTCATTCTGATGGACGTATACTTACTTCTCCCCACCTTCCTTCCTTAAATATTTTTTAAGGTATAGGTAACATATGCATAACCCCAGCTCTTCAAGTGTACTGGTAGAAAGGCTAAAATCATAGAACTTAAGGTCATAAAATATTCCAGGTCCCAGACAGGTGAATTTTTCTTTCACCAACCAACCAACCAACCAAGGAAGCTGCATGATTTTCCCAGCTCTACATCCTCTGCTAGTCCCCGCATCACCCCCATCACCTAGGCCACTGCTATGCACTGAATTATATTCCTCAAAATGACATATTGAAGTCTTAACTCCCAGACCCTCTAAATATGACTCTATTTGGAGAGAGGGCCTTTTAATAGGTAATTAAGATAAAACGGGGTCACATGGTGGGTCCTAATGTGATATGACTTGTGTCCTTATATGAAGAGAGCTTCGAGCACAGAAAGGGGAAAATGTGGACACATAGAGAAAGGAACATATGAAGACAGAGAAAGAAGATACCATCTACAGGGCAAGGAGAGAGGCTCCAGAAGGAAGTCAGTCCTGCTGACACCTTGATCTTGGACTTCCAGCCTCCAAAACCGAAGAAGTAAATTTCCATTGTTTAAGCCTCCAAATCTGTGGCGTTTGGTTATGGCAGCCCTAGTGGACTAACACAGCCCCTAAGAACCAAATCCCTTTCCTCTTGTTTCTGCTCCTGCCACAGCCTCTCCTGCCTGCCAGCACTTGGTTTCCTGTCAGGTTGTCTGGATACGACTCAGGAGGAAACGTACAGAGTCCAGATATCCTAGAGAGGGCAAAACAGGATTTTTCTTCCCCACTTACCTGTTTTTTTCCCTTCCCTTCTGCATTCCTAGTGAGGAGCAGGATTTGTTAAGACAGCATGAAGGGAAATATTTTGTTGCCATGAAAATGCATGATGACTCTGCTGTAACAGAGACAGAAACGATGGACCTGGACAAAACAAGACTCAGCACTCAGAGAGGAAGGATAGGAAGCAAGAAGCTTAGGACCACTAGGAAGAGTCATGTTAATAACAAGAACCAAAATCAAATCATGATTTTTTAAAATTTTTTAAAAAATTTATTTATGATATTCACACACACACAGAGGCAGAGACACAGGCAGAGGGAGAAGCAGGTTCCATGCACCGGGAGCCCGACGTGGGATTCAATCCCGGGTCTCCAAGATCACGCCCTGGGCCAAAGGCAGGCGCCAAATCGCTGCGCCACCCAGGGATTCCCAAATCATGATTTTAAATTGCATCTTCTTTCTGCTCAATGATCCATATTGAAAAAAGACTAACTAGACATCAATCAAACTTGGAAAATATTCCCATAATCTATCAAAAAGAAGAGAAGCAATCGAATATTTTAGTCAAAAAGAGGCATTTAGATTAAACTCATGAAGAATTTTCATTTTACCTTCTTATTCATATAACTATAGTAGCCCTTTCCTTTCTCTGTAGGTAAGCTCAACTAAGAAGGCCAATTTTATGCCCGTGGGTTGGAGGTCGGAGGTGAATATATCTAAAGACGTTGAAGTCTGATCACTCCATTTGCAGGCATCCCTAAAGGAAAATGATCTTCTAACAGCCACAGAGACAATCTAGAAATTGAGACTAATGTTAAATAGCTCAGGATGAATTGTTTGTTTTAACTGTCAAAATATTAAATGATAACTTCTCTCAAAACATAGACCAAAAAATTTCTTCACAGCATGTCTAAATTCAAAGAATTTACTAAATGCCTACATTTGAAGTATAACAGGGAAAACATTAGCTTATGTTTTGAAGTCTGATGTCAAACAGGATAATTCCCTCAAGGAAGTCACATACCAGTTGCGGGACATAAAAATGACAAAATTATAAGCCCTTTAACATCCTCCTCCCAACTCTCATTTACCCCCCAAGTCTCATTAGCTGACTTTTAAGTATGGCCTCCATGCTTATTACTATTAATTAGAAAATTACTATTTTCTTCCTGGATTGGAGTCAAAGGCCACTTTCCCAAGGGACAGGTGAAAAACTAATAATTCTTCTCTTTAACCTTCCTCCTCCCACACTGCTCAAACGCAGTGGGTGCTGTTCCCATTGTTCCCCTCCTTAGTCTGCCGAATGAACCTAAACGTCAGTCCATCATCCATTCCTCATTCCATTCTTTTTTTTTCTCATAAAACAGTGGCCTTCATACGCACCCTGCTCCTCACTCTGTCTTATTCTCAGAGGACTCTACTCTCTCTGGAAGAGACCTGATGGTTCTAACCTTCCAGGACATATTAAGCGTGGGCCCTGTGTGGGCCTCTAGATAATTCATATCCCTCAGCACAAACACTGATGGGAATAGCATAGGAAGGGAATGGCTGTGGAAATCCAGGAGGGTGGCCAAGTGCTCAGCACTGTTCTTGTTTCTTTCCCTATACCGGCTTTAGAAAGTTTCTACAGAATTACCAAACCTCTATGGAAGAGTTGGGTGGGTGGGTTCCTTGGGTTCTGGCAATGTGATAAAGAGCGTTCAGTGAGAACCGGAGACGCTTGTCAAACACAGAATAAATAAATGTGACTGAATAACATTTTCAGATGGTAATTCATGAGCCTTTTTCTCCCTGTATTTCCCCTTCCTGTTTTACTCTTGTCTCAGAAGAGCTGAGTTAGGTAGGGTCGGGGGCAGAAAAGTACTGGCAGACATTTTACTTCTCAAATCCTAGATCTTTAGATTATTTATGGAAGTAGAAGGAGCAGCTTGAAGGAACATGAAAGGAGAGGATTTCTCTAGTATTTAAAAGAGATATTCCCAAGCTGGGGAAGGAAAATAGAGAGATTGTGGGTCCCGGAGGAGCAGCATCCAGCTTTCTAGCTGTGTATTGGGAAGGCAGTAAAACCAGAAATAAAACAGCTGCGTGAGGTATTGAGGAAGAAGAATCAGAGGCAGGCTCATAAAGGCTCCTGGGTTCCATACCTTGTATTGTAGCACTGGAAAATCACAGAATTGAGCACCTGAGATTTTAATCTACTTGCAGGTTTACAAGTTAAATGTTCACAGTTCCACTCATGCTAGCAGAAAACAAAAGTCTCCTGGGTCAGAGGCAAATGATGTCACACCTCCCAGCATAGCAAGCAGTATGATCTCCATATTCACATTTATTTTTTAACCTCGCCCCTCAGGTCCCACAGGGACTACACAAAACAGCACAAGTGAATGCTCCACACGCAGTAGGTGTGAATCACAGCGGAGGATTCTGAATTTTAAGAAACACCAATATGTTAAGGTGACAACAAGAAAATCTGCCCAACTTCTGTCCTGGAAGATGATGTTACCTTTATTATACTGTGCAGCAAACAAGTCTCTCTGTTCCGGGAAGCGATACTATCTCTATCTTCCAATGCTGCTTGTTATGTGAACTCCTTGAAAAGATCATCTACAAAAAAAGTTGTTAATGCCTTTGCTCACAAGTCAGTAGAATACAAAAACAAAACAAACAAACAAACAAAAAACAAAAAACAACATGATTGGTGGAGAACTGTCTCCCAACATGGTGTAGACAAGAACAGTGGATGTGTCAGCTGTGACCTATGTGGCCTGATGATAAAGACTCAGAAAAGAGTCCCCTACCTTTGCCCTCCCTGGACATGGAAACCAGGGCGCAATCCTGGAGAGGTGAGCAGCAGGTTGAATAGCGACACTGAAAGTAGAGATGAAGTAAAGTCTGAGTACACAATATGCCGGCTTTAGCTCCAGGCAATACATTTGAGGATGACTCTCTGGGAAAAAAAAAAAAAAGAAAGAAAGAAAGAAAGAAAGAAAGAAAGGAAGGAAGGAAGGAAGGAAGGAAGGAAGGAAGGAAGGAAGAAAGAAAGAAAGAAAGAAAGAAAGAAAGAAAGAAAGAAAGAAAGAAAGAAAGAAAGAAAATCCTAAGAGAAAAGACCTTCAGAAATTGGCATTCAATAAATTTACACCAGCTCTCTGGAGCAGCTAGATCCCTGCCCAAGAATTGTGCAGTAGTGGCTGGTCACACCCCTCTCCCTGACATAACTTCAAGTTTTATACTACTTGCTCTTAAAAGGAATAGACAGCCAGGGATCACCACACCTCTGAGGAAAGTCTTTAAAATTGAAGAAAGAAAAAGAAAAATTATGTGGAAACTCAGGGGAAATAGATAATGAAGAGAAACCAAATAAACTTTTTATTTATTTTTTTTTAAGTTACAGTAAAGTGGTCCACTTTGAAGATGAAACACACTTTTCCCCACGCTTTCCTCCATTCCCACTAACAGTTCTGGATATCATTATTAGCCATCCGTTCTTGCATGTTGCCCACTTTCGCCATTAGAGCCCTTAGCATATTAATCACAGTTAAACTCAAGGTCTGATCATCCCAAAGTCTCTGCCGTATCTGAGGCTGATTCTGATGCTTTGTCTCTTCAAACTCGGTGTCGTTTTCTTTCTTTGTCTGGTAGTACACCTTGTAATTTTTTGTTGAAAGCTAGACATGATGTACTGGGTAAAAGGAATTGTAATAAATAGGCTTTTTGTGTGCGGTTGTGTTAATGTGGCTAAGAATTAGTGTTTGTTGGAGCTGTAGGTGTTAGATGCTAACATTTCCTCTGGTATCCTTGTTTTTGTAAGTCCTTCTTGTCTTTGGGTCTTCTTAGAGATTTCTTCTTAAGATCTGGAGGTTGTGGGTCATTCCGTTGAAATTCCCTGTATGATACAGGAGACCTATTGAAATGGTGGTAGATTATAGGGGGAATGAAAGCATTCTATAGTCCTATGATTAGCTCTTGGCCTTTTATTGAGTGAGCCTGTTCCCTTAGGGTGGGACCTTCACAAGTGCTTCTAAGTTTTGTTTTCTTCCTTCTTAAGGTGGGACAGCAAGTTTACAAAAAGCTGGAATTTGCCATTTCTCTTCCCTCTGTTAGGCTCCAGTGAAACTTTCCCATGATGCGGGCCTGATAAAGAACACAGTGCTCCAGGCGTATTTCAATATGACCATTTCTCCTACTGAAGTATGAGAGAATTTCTCCCATCTTGACGTGAGAATGTGTTTGAGCTCCTAGAGGTAAAACTCACAAAAGTGTAGGAACGCCCTGAGCCTAGATCTGGAGTTTATAACTTTCAAAATTGTCCTCACTGAGCCTCCAAAAATTCACTCATTATACTTTCAGTTTTCTACCCTGGTATTAGTTCTTATAGGAAGTTCTGCCCTTGTGGACTGTAATTCTCTATCCACCTGTCTGACTCTCCAATTTGGGGGCAGCAGTTTGCCTTGTGACCAACATTCTGAGGGACCTAAGAAGAAGAGTTTTTTGGTTTTGTTTTGTTGGTTGTTCCACACTTTTTTGTTGTCACAGAGATACGAGTGGCAATTCCCAAGCTCCTTGCCTGCTGGGTGCTGGACTGGAAGACAGAAGTCCAATTTCATGGACTTTCATAATCTCATTCCTTTAGAAATCTCAGCTTTCTGTTTCAACAACCTGACTTCAGGTCTAGAAACAGATTGGGCAGAGGTCCCAGGGCAGCAAGTCTCATCTCTGCCCTTTAATGCAATCACTTCCTCCCTTAACAGCCTCAGGGTAAGAGGAACAGGACAGAAATCTAAACCACAGCACCTTTAAAAATACCAAAATGGGTGACAAAAGGCCTTTGCAAAATACTGTAAACCAGCTTTAAGGAGAATCCCTAAAAGAAAAGAGATAAGACACCCAATTAACCTGAGGCAAGACACTCCTACAAGCTGCTTTCAGGATGAAAGGGGCTATTTCAAAGTTTTTAGCCAAAAGCAACAGTCAGATGGGCTCCTGTGAGTTTCAAAACTCTAATCCCTTTTTAGTCCTTAATTGCTTTGTACTTAGGGTGAATTAGGAAGTTTAATTTTCTGTCCAAGGGTCTGAAGGCAGAAAGAAACCCTCGTGATTCATTTTGGGATCTCAACTTAAAGTAAAACAGAAAAGAAAATGGGTAATAAACTTTCAAAGCCAAATCTCGGGTTCAGTACAACATCCTCAGCTCATTTGAGCAAGACCTACCCGAGTTAGAGGGTAGAGATAACGAAACCCACTGTCAGTTACTGAGCACATGGAAAAGATACATGGTCTTTGTTTTCCCAAAACAGGCCTAGGTGGAGTTCTAGAAAAAAGTTTCCCTATTCCTCTTGTTGCCTTCTTACTGGCTACCCACCCTAAGTGACTTAGGGGAAGGGGTCTCCTCTCTATTTTTTGTCTTCTTATACCTTCTTATGTCTAGTGGGATGAGATTCATTTCAAACACACACACACACACACACACTACTCTATATCATAAGCCTTACTCCTAATGACCCCAGAGACAAAATATCTTTCTTTTCTCTCTCCCCTGACTCATGCCCTGGCTTCCACTCACATTCTCTTCATGGGAGAACTATGGTTCCCATCCAGACAGGGTATTCTAGACTCTGTCCTCTAAGTGAACCCTTAAGGATAGGATTCCTAAACTCCACAGTGCCAAAAAAAAAAAAAAAAAAAAAAAAAAAAAGAGAGAGAGAGAGAAAGAGAGAGAGAGAAAGAAATGGCAGACAATGGGCTGTAGCTTGATTAGAATTTGTTCAAAAGGGCATATTACGCTCCTTTTATAATTGACAGGGGTTGACAACCTGCATTAACAGTTGGAAGCCTGAGCCAGTGAAATGTGGATTCTAAAAAGAATGTAATGATTGAAAAAAAAAAAAAAAGAATGTAATGATTGGAGGTGGGGTAATTATTCATAGAAAATAGTGATAGTAATAGGAGTTTACTGGAATTTTCCCTGGAGGACACCTCCTGAGAAACAAGTACCTGGAAACATTTAAATCAGCCCCAAGCTTTTGCTACTTTCAATTTATTGTGTGTGACTCAAGATATGGGAGGAGAAAAGGGCTAGCAAGAGCCATATAGGATATAAGGTTGATGAGAAGAAATAAGGGAGGTTGGAGATCTATGAGGGGTGTGAGGAAAGAAGGAGGGGTAAGGAATCTCTTTTCTCCTACTGATAACAGTGATTTTCAGACTCCTAAAGAACCTGTGAGTTTCCCTTCTTGGTCTCCCCAACCAGCTCCCTCTTTCTGAGACTGGCAGGAGCAGGAGTGGGGAGAGGGCAGGTGGCAGGGGGTGATAGGGCAGGGTCTCAGTGGGGGCCCCAGGGCTATCCTCTTCCCATGGTATCCAAGTGACCCCCTCTCATTCTTATCTCGCATATATCCCTTATCTCACCCCCACTCCTGTTTCACCTTGAATGAAAAGGAAAGATGTGGGCAGTTAGTCTCCAGAGGAACAAAGGAGTTAAAACCACACCTCTTTCCCTTTCCAAGTCCTTTTTAGAATAAATATTTCCATTCCCTGCACTGAGTTTCCTTCCAGGTCAGTAGAGAATCTCCACTACAAAATGGAAAAGATTATCATTAAACCCATTTGCTGTTTCATCTCCTGTGAGTGTCAAAATAATTCTGAACCGTAGGGAATAAGATTTCACCCTCCTTTTACAAATGGAGAAAATGTGTCACCTGCCTATCATGAAACCAGTTTCAGTGTTCACATGCTAATTTTATTCACAATGCCCCATTTTTACAAGGGAAAAGAATTAATACGAGAAATCAATCTAGTTAACATTAGATTCCATCTCACGCCTTTCTAGGAGCAGCAAGTAAAGTAGAAGCAGATTTAAAAAAAAAGTAAAATAGTTTGAAAGGAGTTCCCAGCTTGAGCACCTTCGGGAGAGGAGAAGTAGAATATATATTTCCAAAAAGATGAGTTAAGCTGACAGGAACATTTTGCCATAGAGGAAAACATGGGGTGGAGGGAGTGTCTTCCTTCTCAAGCACAGTGACAGCTTTCACAACTGTTATTATTTTCTGCTGAGACCTACAGAGAAACGAAGCAGGAGATCTCAAGGCAAGATGTTGGGGAAAAGCAAATTGGGGCTTTTCAAGTGATTACACGGAACGGGCTACCCCGAAAGCCTGGGTCTGTGACTGAGTTCAGAAATGGCTGGCTGCCTAGACCACCAATTTCCAAGGGGCATTAAAACTCCCCTGAGAATATTCCAAAATGGAAAAATCTCTACTTGCCAGATGGTCTCTTAGAAGGGGTACTGGGTATCAAAGAACACAAATCCTCCTGTTCGGAGTGAGCTCAGTGAGACCCCCTAAAGGGTATGCTTGTGTGAAAGATACGTGCTAAGGAAGGTGGATGTAACTCCAGAGCTTTGTTTTTTTATTGTTTTGGATACATTCAGGGCCAGAGCTGAATTGCCTGGGATAAGAAAGAAAAGTTTGAGCCCTACTCCTGTTTTTTGTCCTTCCCACATAAAGAATTAACTTTCTATCTAAACACAGAATAAAATTGCTTTTAAATATCCATTTAAAGTGGAACCAAACTAATAGTCAGCTTGGACGGCTCACATGTCTTGGTGCCATCCTGATTGAAGACATTAGTGTTTAGGGAGAGAGGCAGGCTCAGTGTTTTATTTTATTTTATTTTATTTTATTTTATTATTTTATTTTATTTTATTTAAGATTTATTTATTTATTTATTTTATGATAGACACACACACACAGAGAGAGAGGCAGAGACACAGGAGGAGGGAGAAGCAGGCTCCAAGCCCGACGTGGGACTTGATCCCGGGACTTCAGGGCCGCGCCCTGGGCCAAAGGCAGGTGCCACCCAGGGATCCCCTAGGCTCAGTGTTCAATATCCAGTAAGATTCATAGAACACCTACTATGTGCCAGTTACTGTTCCAAGTACCTGGAACACATCACTAAAGAAATAAGATAAAAATCCTTGCTCTTGGGAATTATACTACAGTTTGGTGGAAGGAGATGCTAAACAAATTTAAAATATGTAAAATAAATTACAAAATATGTTAAAAAGAAGAAAAGTGCTACTACAATAGTAAAACTAGAACAGAGCAAGGAGGATGGGCTGTGTGGTAGGCAAGGGTAAGTGTACAAGTTTGCTTTATGCACAGGACAGTCAGGATAGGCTTTCTTGGGAAGGTAGCATCTGAAAAAGACTCAAGAGAAGTGGAAGAGTGAGCCTGGTAATAGGGGAAGAATTTTTCCAGCAGAGGAAACACATAGGGGTGGGGCGGCATGGTGGGAATGTGCCCAGCACATTAGAGGTATTGGAGAGAAGTAGGAAATGAAGCCAGAGAAGTAGGGACAGGGGATATAGAGCAGAGCAGTCAGATCATGTAGGGCCTCATAGACACAGGGTTCCTACTTCACTCTGAAGAACATTAGGAAGACCTTAGGAGATTTTAAGCACATGAATGGTGTATCTGGTTGATTTATGTTTTTAATAATATAGATCTACCAGCCGTGTTAAAAATAGGCTGTAGAGGAAGAAGGTAAAGCAAGGAAACCAGTTAGGAGTCCTGTAACCTTCTGGAGGGATGTTGGTGGCTAGGAGGTAGGGTTTTGGCAACTGACGTGGTGAAAATTTACCAAATTACAAAATTAGTTCTAAATGTAAAGGCTACAAGATTTCTTGACAGAGTAGGCATGTATCAGGAAGGAAGGAAGGAAGGGAGGGAGGAAGGGAGGGAGGGAGGGAGGGGACAGAGGAAGGGAGGAAGGAAGAGAGGGAGAAGAGAGAAAAGGAGAAAGGGAGAGAGATAGAAGAGAGGAGGTGGAGGAAAATTCAGGGCTGACTCTAAGTTTTGTGGTCAGAGCTACTGAAAAGATGAAGTTGCCATCACCTAACATGGGGAAGACATCAGGTAAGGCAAGTTTAAGCAGAAGATGAGTAATCCATTTGGGACGTGTTGACTGGAGACGTCAAGACAGACAAACAGAAATGCTGAGAAGGCAGTTAAAATTCTCAAGCTTAAAATGCTCAGAACCAACTTTTGCATCCAGCATTTCTCATTCCCAATCCAAAATATGCCTTTGCAATCTTCCATTTCTCAGGGTATGGGAATTCTATGCAACCAGTTGCACAGCCAGAAAACTTTAAGTTATCCAGTACTCCTTCTTTCTGTCACATTCCATACCCAATTACCAACAAATATTATCAGTTTTAGCCTAAAATGTATTCAGAATATAATCATTTCTCATTTTTTCAACGCCATTATCTCAGTCCAAAACACCATCATTTTTATCTATTAAAATTAATATTCGGCTAAAATCAACATAAAATGAACTCCTTGGCTAAACAGTCAATGTGAAACAATCTCAAAAATTATCTTTTCTATTATTAAAAAAATAGTCACATTTTTTTTAAGATTTTATTTATTTATTTGAGAGAGAGACAGAGAGCACACAGAGGGAGAGGGAGAAACAGACTCCCCACCAAACAGGGAGCCCAGTGCAGGACTCAATCCTAGGACCCTGAGATCATGACCTAAGCTGAAGGCAGATGCTTAACCAACTGAGCCACCCAGGAATGCCTTGTAGTCAAATTTTTAAAGTTTAATATTATAGTAAAAAATATTACCATTTCTTGGTTCCTATAGGTAACTGTAATGCACATTTGCAATACCAAAGGGATTTCACTTTTAATTGAGGTTTGTATTTGAGGGCTAGCTCTTCCATTTAGGGCACCACTGATAGTGATGTCACCATCAAGGTCTTCCTTCTTTTCTAACAGTAGCTCACATAAAGATTTATCTCCTCAACTCCTGGCCTTAGAGGTTTGGCTGAAGATGGTGATATAGGTCACTGAACCAATCCTACAAATGCTGGAAAATGCCTGAGAAAGATGCTTTCTAAACAATTTCAGAAGCTCTTATAAAATTGTTGCCTTTACTGATATCTGATAGTGCTAATATTTTTCCATACATTTCCTGTTTCACAGAATCACTTAAAAACTCTGTTCTTATGGAGCTTACTTTTCTAACTCCTAGAAACAGACACAAAAAGTTAGACAAAATGAAGAGACAGAAATAGATACCAAATGAAAGAATAGGACAAAATAACAGCAAGAGAACAAAATGAAACAGAAATAAGCAATATGCCTGATAGAGAATTTAAAGCAATGGTCATAAAGATATTCACTGGACTTGAGAAGAGTGGAGGACCTCAGTGAGATCCTTAACAGAGAGATAGAAAACATACAAACAACAACAAAGAACTAATCAGAGATGAAGAACTCAATAACTGAAATTAAAAATACATAGATGGGGATCCCTGGGTGGTGCAGCGGTTTGGCGCCTGCCTTTGGCCCAGGGTGCGATCCTGGAGACCCGGGATCGAATCCCACATCAGGCTCCCGGTGTATGGAGCCTGCTTCTCCCTCTGCCTGTGTCTCTGCCTCTCTGTCTCTCTCTGTGTGACTATCATAAATAAATTTAAAAAAAATAAAAAAAAAACATAGATGGAATAAATAGTAGACTAGAGGAAACAAGAACCAGTGACCTGAAGGACAGAATAATGGAAAGCAATCAGGCTGAACAAGACAGAGAAAAAAAAAAAAAGATTAAAATAGACTTATAGAACTCAAGGACACCATCAAGTATAATAAATATTCACATTACAGGAATCCCAGAAGGAGAAAAGAGAGAAGAGGGAAAAGAAAATTTATTTGAAGAAATAATAACTGAAAATGTCCCAAACCTGAGGAAGGAAATAGAAATCCAGACCCAAGAAGCACAGAGTGCCCCCACAAAATCAACCCAAGGAGGTCCATACCAGGACACATGGTAACTAAAATGGTAAAAAGGAGTGATAGAGAATTTTAAAAGCAGCAAAAGAAAATAGTTACATTCAAGGGAGACCCCATAAAGCTATCAGCTGATTTTTCGGCAGAAATTTTACAGCCCAGAAGAGAGTGGCATGAGTGGCATGATATATTCAAAGTGGTGAAAGAAAAAACTTGCAGCCAAGAATAATCTATCCAGCAAGGCTATTATTTAGAATAGAAGGAGAGATAAAGATTTCCCAGGTAAACGAAAGTAAAAGGAATTCATGACCACTAAACCAGTCCTACAAGAAATGTTAAAGGAGACTCTTTCAGTGGAAAAGAAAGACAATAAGCCAGAGTAAGAAAAGTAGGAAGCACAAAAGCAATAAAATTAAGTATATTTATAAAAATTAGTCAAGGGATTCACAAAATAAAAGGACATAAAGTATGATACTGCATACCTAAAATGTGTGTGTGGGAGGGGGTAGAGGAATAAAGAGTGAGTTCAAATGTAAGTGGCCATCAACTTAATATAGACAACCATATACATAAGATGTTATATACAAACCTAATGGTAACCACAAATCAAAAATGAGTAATAGATAAGCAAAAATAAAGAGAAAAGAATCAAGGTATATCACTACAGAAAGCCAGCAAACCATGAAAGAAGAGAGCAAGAGGAGAAAGCAACAGAGAAGACCTACAAAAGCAACCATAAAACAAATAACAAAATGGTAATAAGTAGATATTTATCAATAATTACTTTGAGGGGCACACAGGTGGTTCAGTCGGTTTAGCATCTACCTTTGGCTCAGGTCATGTTCCCAGAGTCCTGTTCCCAGAAGCCTGCTTCTCCCTCTCTCTCTGCCTGCTACTCTCTCGGCTTGTGCTCTCTCTCTCTCTTTCTCTCTCTGTCAAATGAATAAAAGCTTAAAAAAAAATTAGTTTGGAGGTAAATGGACTAAACTCTCCAATCAAAAGACATAGGGTAACAGAATGGATAAAAAAGCAAGACCCAAACAAAAAAAAAAAAAAAAAAAAAAAAAAAAAGCAAGACCCATCTATATGCTTCCTACAGGAGACTCATTTCTGACTTAAAGACACCTACAGATTTAAAATGAAGGGATGTAAAGCATTTATCTTGTTAATGGCAGTGGAAAAAATGGGGGGAAAAGCCAGAGTAACAATATTTGTATCTGACAAAATGTATTTTAAAACAAAGCCTGTAACAAGATGCAAAGAAGGATACTATATAATCATAAAGGGAACAATCCAACAAGAAGATATAACAATTGTAAACATTTATCCACCCAACATGGGAGTACTCAAATACATAAAGCAGCTAATAACAAACAAAAAGGAAGTAGCTAATAGTAAATGCAATAATAGCAGGGACCTTCAACGCCTGCTTACATCAACGGCTAGATCATCTACTGATGATTCAAAATCAATACAGAAATAGTGTCTTTGAGTGACACATTGGAGCAGATGAATCTAACAGATAAATTCAGAACATTCCAACCTAAAACAACAGAATACACATTCTTCTCAAATACATAGGGAACATTCTCCATAATAGATCACTTATTAGGCCCAAAACAAGTCTCAACAAATTCAAAATGATCGAAGTCATACCATGCATCTTTTTTTGACCACAATATTAGGAAATTAGAAATCAACCACAAGAAAAAATCTGGGAAGAACACAAATACCTGGAGGTGAAATCACATGCTACTAAAAAATGAATGGATCAACTAGGAAATCACGAAATACACAGAGACAAATGAAAATGAAAACACAATGATCCAAAATCTTTCAGATGCAGCCAAAAGGGTCCTAAGAGGGAAGTTTATAGTAATACAGGCCTACCTAAAAAAAAAAAAAAAAAAAAAAAAAACTCAAACTACTGAATCTTATACCTAAAGGAGCTAGAAAAATAACAAAGCCCAAAACCAGTAGAAGGAAAGAAATAATGAAGATTAGAGCAGAAATAAACAAAATAGAAACTAATAAAAACAAGATAACAGATCAATGAAATTAGGGAGCTGGTCATCTGAAAAGATCAACTAAATTTATAGCTAGACTCATCCAAAAAAGAAAGAAGGGAAGCAAATAAGTAAAATCAGAGATGTAAGAGAAACCAAACCCACAAAAAATAGACTTGTAAGGATAATGAAAAATTATATGCCAACAAATTAGATAACCTGGAAGAAATGGGTAAATTCCTAGAAACATATAACCTCAGAAAATTTGAACAGATAAATTACCAACAAAGGAATTGAATCAGTAACCATAAAACTCCCAACAAAGAAAAGTCCAGGACCAGATGGTCTCACAGGTGAATTCCATCAGACATTTAAAGAAGAGTTAATACCTATTCTTTTCAAACTATTTTTTTTTCTTTTCAAACTATTATTTAAAAAAAAATAGAAGAGGAAGGAAAACTTCCAAATTCATTCTATGAGGCCAGCAATACCCTCATACTAAAATCAGATATGGACACTACGAAAAAAGTGAACAGGCTAATAACCCCGATGACTAGGTGTAAAATCTTCAACAAAATATGAGCAAATTGAATCCAACAATACATTTTTAAAAATCATTCACCACAATCAAGTGGGATTTATTTCTGAGATGCAAGGGTGGTTCAACATTTGCAAATCAGCCAATGTGATACATCACATCAATAAGAGAAGGGGAAGAACCACAGGATCATGTCAATAGACACAGAAAAAGCATTTGACAAAGTACAACATCCATTCATGAAAAAAATCCTTAACACAGTAGGATTAGAGGGAATATACCTCAGCATAATAGAGGCCGGCCGTCTACGAAAAAAACACAGCTGGCATACTCAATGGTAAAAACAAAACAAAACACAACAAAAAACTGAGAGCTTTCTCCCTAAGATCAGTAATAAGACGAGGCTGTCCATTCTCAACACTTTTATTCAGCATAGTATACTGGAAGGCCCAGCCACTGCAATCAAATGAGAAGGATGACAGGCATTCAAATTGATTAGAAAGAAGTCAAACTTTTTCTATTTGCAAATGACATGATAGCAAACACAGAAAACCCTAAAGACTCCACCAAAAAAACTACCATAACTGATAGATGAATTCAGTAAGGTCACAGGATACAAAGTCAATATACAGAATTCCATTGTAGTTCTGTGTACAGTAATAATGGGTTAGCAGAAAGATAAATCAAGAAAACAATTCCAAGGGTTCCTGGGTGGGTCAGTCAGTTACGTGTTTGACTCTTGATTTTGGCTTGAGTAATGATCTTAGGGTTGTGAGGTCGAGCCCTGCATCAGGCTTCACGCTGGGCTTGGAGCCTGTTTAAGATTCTCTCCCCCCTCTCTCTCTGGCCCCCTGCCACCCCATCTCTCTCTCCCTCTCTCTCTCTCTCTCTCTCGAAGAAGAAGAAGAAGAAGGAGGAGGAGGAGGAGGAGGAGGAGAAGAAGAACGGGAAGAAGAAGAAGAAAACAATTCTATTCACATCTGCACCAAATAGAATAAAATACCTAGAAATAAACTTAACCAAAGGAGTAAAAGATCTGTACTCAGAAAGCCATAAACTATCGATGAGAGAAATTAAAGATACAAACAAATGGAAAAAATATTCCATGTTCATGGGTTGGGAGAACAAATACTGTTAACATGTCGTTACCACCCAAAGCGATCTGAAGATTTGATGCAATCCCTATCAAAATACCAACAGCATTTTTCACAGAGCTTGAACAAACAATCCTAAAATTTGTATGGAGTCTCAAAAGACCTCAAATAGTGAAAGCAATCTTTAAAAGGAACAAAATTGGAGGCATCATAATTGCATATTTCAAGATATGCTGCAAAGCTGTAGTAATCAGAGCAGTATGGTACTGGCACAAAATAGACGCATGATCAATAGGACAGAATAGAGAGCCCAGAAATAAATGTACACTTATATGGTCAATTAATCTTTGACAAAGGAAGCAGATAGGCAACAGGAAAAAGACAATATCTTCAATAAACAGTGTTGGGAAAACTGGACAGGTACATGCAAAAGAATGAAACTGGACCGTTTTCTGACACCACACACAAAAACAAATTCGAAATAGATTAAGGACCTAAATGTAAGACCCGAAACCATAAAAATCCTGGAAGAGAGCACAAGAAGTAATTTCTCTGACATTGGCCATAGCAAAATTTTTCTACAT
The DNA here is from genome assembly GCF_048164855.1 of Canis lupus baileyi. Lineage (NCBI taxonomy): Eukaryota > Metazoa > Chordata > Mammalia > Carnivora > Canidae > Canis > Canis lupus. Next base: position 65,246,361 of record NC_132850.1, on the reverse strand, counting down.
TTCTTGAGGCCAGGGGAATAAAAGTAAAAATAAACTATTGAGACTTCATCAAAATAAAAAGCTTCTTGCACAGCAAAGGAAACAATCCACAAAACTAAAAGGCAATCTCCGAAATGGGAGAAGATATTTGCAAAGGGCAGGCAATAAAGGGTTAGAATCCAAAATATATAAAGAACTCATGCAACTCAACACCCAAAACACAAATAATACAATTTAAAATGGGCAGATGATGTGAACATTTTTCTTTTTTTCTTTTTTTTTTTAAAGATTTTATTTATTCATTCATGAGAGACACAGAGAGAGAGAGGCAGAGACCCAGGCAGAGGGAGAAGCAGGCTCCATGCAGGGAGCCCGACGTGGGACTCCAGGATCAGGCCCTGGGTCGAAGGCAGGCGCTAAACTGCTGGGCCATCCCAGGCCTCAATATTCAATATACTTTATATTGGTCATTTCTTTTCTTTTTTTTTTTTAAGATTTATTTATTTATTCATGATAGACACATAGAGAGAGAGGTGGAGACACAGGCAGAGGGAGAAGCAGGCTCCATGCAGGGAGCCCGATGTGGGACTCAATCCCGCAACTCCAGGATCGGGCCCTGGGCCAAAGGCAGGCGCTAAACTGCTGAGCCACCGAGGGATCCCCTATATTGGTCATTTCTTCAGGGGGTTCTTTCTTTCTCCTTTTTTTTTTTTTTTTTTTGAGAGAGAGGGACTGGGGAGGCAGAGGGAGAGGGAGAGAGAATTTTAAGCAGGCTTCACACCCAACGCAGAGCCTGATGCAGGGGCTCTACCTCCCGACCCTGAGGTCACGGCCCACAGATCAGGACCTGAGCTGAGATCCACAGTCAGGCTTACCCACCTGAGCCACTCGGGGGCCCCTCTGCCGGGGGTTCTAAGGACAAAGAACTGTCTCTTCCCCCGACCCTCTGACTGAGAGCAGACCCTGTCATGCTGATGTTTTCGTCTGCAGATGTAATGCTTCCCCTTCTGTCCTGTTCATGTACCTTGTGTGGTTCCGTGACTGGGTGGTTCAGAAACTTCCCATAGGTCATGAAGCTCGTCTTTGGCTGAAGAAGAATGTTGACAGTGGCCCAGCGTGCCCTGCTTGTGGTGCAGCGATCCTGCTTCCGTGTTGGTGCCATAACTACTCTCTGAACACACAACTAAGGGGGATGAACAAAATAGTGATTGTGATTCCTGCATCACACGTAGCCTTCACCATGTCTGTGCTACTGTCAATGTCAGTCCCGTGATCAGTTCTTTTCTCATTTTCTATGTACAGGTATTTCTTCAGTCACGTTTACTATGCTGTGGGCTGTGAGAGACCCGACATCTTTTGGCAAGCCAGTAAAAAGAAACAAAGCTGAGTTTTTTTTAATTTTTAATTTTTTTATTGGAGTTCAATTTGCCAACATATAGCATAACACTCAGTGCTCATCCCACCAAGTGTCCCCCCATTGCCCATCACCCAGTCACCCCAACCCCCCTCCCACTTCCCCTTCACTACCCCTTGTTCATATTCCAGAGAACATGAACTGAACACGTTCAGTTTCATGAATTTACCATGAATCCACCAGACTGTCAGGCTTGGAAGGACATCAGTTGTCTCTGTAGGCCCAAGTGTCTGATTGATGATTTACCAAAGTAGCCCCTTTAATGGTGTCATTGCCTTCGTGTTCAAAGCAGATACAATAATTCAGAAAAAGAGATTTCCATTAGGATGTTTTCTAGAAGAAACTTTTTTCTAAGATGTATGTGCACACTTCAAAAATTCTTCATATTTAACTATTGAAAACTGCAAAAACTGTAACAATCATTTTAACAATTAAGTCTTAAACTTTCTTAATATCATAACTATAAAGAATCATTTTCTGAGAGAATTCTAACACAGTATGTCTCTAGACTAGTTATATAAACAGAATGTGTTAGATCCCCCATTTTTCTCTAACATGTTGCTCTCTTTATGTTCTTTATTGTCTTAATTGAAGATTATTTTTCACAGATGTTGTAAGACATGATTAGTGAGCCTTTCTGAAATTTTGAGGTGGCAAAGTTAACATCCTGTTTTTAATCCAAATAAACCATTTTTATAAAACAGTCATGGCCTAAATGGAATAAATCCAAATAAACCATTTATAGAAAACACTCATGGCCTTGAGTACAGTTCTTAAAAATTATTTTGTTTAATATTATAATTACTAGAATACAATCTACAGGGATTAGAATAATGATATAGCCTAATCATTCTCACCATTATTACTATTACTACTACTCTTACTCTGAGTACTATAATAGTATTATTATTGCTATTTAAATTTTTATAGACATTTGTTAGCACAAATATATATATATAATATTCTTCCTAAAATTATGTAGATGATACATTCTCATCATTTACATGAATTATCAATTTATTTCCTTACTAAACCATTTGAAAATACCTAATGTTTATTTTTTACATAAAATTAATAACTTTGGCCACCATCACCAATCATTTTACTCTTATAATAACTGCACATTTATACTTTGATCAACTGATACAGTTTCAGCATATGAACACATAGTGAAATTTTTCCTACAAAAAAAATGCTTGCTGATATTTGATAGTGATCTTCTATGTTAACAATGAATCTGAACTTCAAACCTCCTTGAATTACTTACTTTTCCTAACTACGCTTGATGGTAACATATATGATCATGAGGTTATTGGCCACGCCAAGTTCAGAGATGCCAGGCATGACGCTGAAGCAGGCGACCAGCAATCTGGCTTCGAGGCTGAAGTCCAAGATGAGAAGTAGATCTTGGCTGTGCGCAAGGGATGACCTCTAGTTTACCCCTGGGTGTATCTGCATTTATGTGTTTAGTATATGTCTATCCTCACCCTCAACTAGGATATAAGCTTCACGAATACGGGGAGCCTTTCTATTCATCGCTGTATCTTCGGGGTCCAGCCCAAAGCCAAACACACAAAATACATTCAATAAATGTTTGCTGGATGAATGGACAACTGAATGAAGGAATACTACGCATCTGTTATAAAGAATAAAAATATAAAGAATATTAACACGGAAAGATGTCTACAACACACTTACAGGGCTGTATGCCTTTTACACAGCTACTTTGCTCCACATAGTATCTCAAGGAGCTGCCTTAACACCTGGTGTGTGGGCGGACTTACACGTGTTGAACCAAGGAGTGCGTGAAATGAATACGGCAGCTTCCCTCTGGTTGCCCTGCCTTCCTCTAGTTTCTCAGCTTTCCACCATTTTCTTTCATTCATTCATTCATTCATTCATCCATTCATCCATTTATTAACACATTCATGTAATCAATCTCATTAAAGTGATCTTTCTCACATGCGAACCTGATGGCATTTTCCTGCCCAAAATTCTTTAATGGCTCTCTGTGACCTCCAGGATAAGCTCCAGCAGCTGCAATAGGGCACCAAACACTTTTTATTATCTGATCCCAACAAACCTATGCCGACATACCTTCTTCCGTACACCCTGGTCCATCTCTTCATGCCCTACCCCGTGTTATCAGTACCAGGTGACAGTAATTCCCTAAACATACTACCTATTGTTTCACTGTTTCTTTTTTCTTTTTTTTTTTTTTTAAATTCTCATTAGAGAAGGGAAATCTTTTTTTAATTTTTATTTATTTATGATAGTCACAGAGAGAGAGAGAGAGAGGCGCAGAGACACAGGCAGAGGGAGAAGCAGGCTCCATGCAGGGAGCCCGATGTGGGATTCGATCCCGGGTCTCCAGGATTGCGCCCTGGGCCAAAGGCAGGCGCCAAACCGCTGCGCCACCCAGGGATCCCTGTTTCACTGTTTCTGATAAGCAATCTGACGCCACTCTTATCTTTGTTCCTCTATATTTAACATATAACATATATATTTACCATAACATATATCTTTTTTCTGTGTCTGCTTTTAAGATTTTATCATTCAAGCAATTTGGTTTTGTACCTTCATGTAGCTTTCTGTGTATTTCTTGTGCTTAGATTTAGTTTATAGTTTTTGTTAAATTGGGAAATGTTTCAGCAATTATTTCTTCAAATATTTTTTGTTCCTCACCCCTAACCTCTTCTTTTCTATGAGATTCCAATTCTGTGTATCTTAGTTACTTCTTCTCCCACAGCTCACTGATGCTCTTTTCAGTTAAAACAAAATAATTTTTTCTCTCTGGTTTAATTTTAGATAGTTTCAATTACTGAGTCTTCAATAAGGTTACGTATCTTTTTTTTTTCTTCTGTATAGTCTATCAATAAATACAGTGCATTTTTTTTTAATCTTAAGCCTTATGGTTTCCATCTTTAGAAATTGAATTTGGGCCTTTCTTATATCTTCTATTTCTCTACTTAACTTTTTGAACATATGTGTAATGTGGTTATAATTATCTATATGTATTTATCTGCTAATTATAACATCTATGTCAGCTCCAGATTGGTTTTGATTAATTGTTTTCCTCCTTATAGGTCATGTTTTCCTGCTTCTTCATATGCCTTGTAATCTTTGTTTTAATGACAGACATTGTGAATTTTAACTTGCTGGGTGCTGGATATTTTTGTACTCATATTCATTCATGAACTCTGTCTAGGATACAGTTAGTTACCAGAAACTGTTTGATCTTACTGGGTCTTGCTCTTGCTATTCAGGGCCCAAGTCGTTCTCCCATTTGGGGCAAATTATTCCCTACTGTGAGTATTCAACACAATGTCCCCCCCAAACTATAAATTTTTCCAGTCTGGCTTGTAAGAATACAACATTCCTAGAACTGTGTGCCAAGCACTGTTTTCTAATCCTTTTGGATTGCTTCCCGCTCCAACTTCCTTGAGTAGTTTTCTCACACACGTGCACTGGTCAGTAATCTGTTCCTTATTCAAAAAGAAGCTTCTGTGAATCTCCAGGGTTCTCCCACTGTGCAGCTATTTTCTTTCTGTTACTTTATTTTGCAAACTGTAGCTGCCTTGTTCTCCCCAGACTCTCAACTCCATCTCTTCAACTTAGGAAATCTGCCAAACTCTGCTAGGGTTCCTTCTCTCTTATGTTTTAAATATTCATCTTTATTAATGTTGTCCTTAAGGTATGCTGAGGTTTTGGGGTTAGAAACATATTTCTTTATACTCACAACAGGATCAATAGTCAGAGTAACATTGCAGCGTCACTCCCCCATGTCTCCAGAGCAACAGGATGAGAACCAGATATGAAACTTTGTCTTGTATGAGTGGCAAGCTCACCAGATAGCTGAGGGACACAGAAAAGTTAGTTCTCTATGCTTTATGCAGAAGAAAGAACCTCTACCTCCCCTTCCACATCTGAGAGTCTTTCAGGAAATGTCTTGCTTTAACCTTTTAGAATGTAAATAAATCTCTCCCGGGAATAAATAATCCAGTGTCTCCAGATTTACATCTCAGAGATGTTTCCAAATTCCAGGTTTAATCCACTCTCGAAACATAAATATGGATCTCTGGCATTAGATAAATCTCTCAGGAGTTCTTACTCTCTATACAGTTACAAATTAACCTCTAAGACTTGCTCTGGGGTCAGATTCCAAGTTTCAACAGAATCTGTTCAGAAATCCCTAACTGTGCAGGAACATGAAAATATTTTTCCCTATAATCCCACATCCTCCCTGTGTCATGACTTGTAAACTCTCTCAAAACAGTAAACTGGAACAATTGTATCAGTGACCTTGTTAATTTCCCATTTCTCAGGGATCACTATTCTTTGTTGCCTGATGTTCAATGTCTTGAAAACGGTTTTATATATTTTCTCTGGTTTTACTGGTTGTTCTAGGTGGGAAAGTAAATCTAGTTCCTGTTACTCTGTGGGGAGTAAAAGTCCCACATGACTTCATGTTCCTTTGCCTTTGCACTTGTTCTTCCCTCTTTTTAGTATACTGTTTACTACCCAAACAATCCCCTCCTAATTATCTACCTGTCAAAGTTTGTATCTTTCATATCTCAATTCAAAGAAGTAACTCATTGGTAATTTTTCTTGACTCTCTCATGCACATCTGGGTGCCTATAGTGAACGTGGTTGGATCTCATCAAACATGCATCCTGTCCTCACTTCTCACATGGCTTTCATTTGATTCCAAGGTCTCCACCCCTTCCCCATCCATCCATGTCATCCCTGCTCCAGATCATATGGGTAATCTCACTCTTCTTGGCATCAATTTGTGCAGGATTGGCACTTAACATATGTCTGAACAATGAGATGAGACAGGTTGGCTAGTAGACTTCCAGGAAAAGTTTCTTCACTCATAAAAAGACATAAAGAATGAAGTATTTTCTTCTATACATGATCATTTTTGAATGTGCCTCCTTCCTAACAGTCTTAGGACGAAGGCAACACCGTTAGATCTGAGAGATGGAAGGAATCTTGGTCCTTGATGCCAGCACTGGGCAGCAGACCTTCTTAACACCAAAAATGTGCAATAATAAGTTTTGAGATTATTTAAGACAACTTGAATTGGGTTTTGATTTCTTTTGGCCAAAAACATCCTCATTGATGAAGTCTTTACCCCTAAAAGCTCTTGTCTCATCTTTTACATGCCTCCTTTTCAGCTGTGTGTGGCTGCACGTCCGTCTTCCCTCTAGACTCCAAGCCTCTCTAGAGCCGAGAGGGCACGTGCATGTTACCTCTCTAAAGCCAGAGCCTGATACAGAGTACGTACGGAAGGCACATCGAACGAATGATTGTTCACGGCTCCATCTCCCCAGACGGCTGTGAGATTTCTATCAATATTATTATACTTACCTAATAGTATATATTATAATAATATTTATTAAAAACATCACCGTATGCAGGCCACATGCAATCTCTCATGTAATCTTCCCAATAGTCCTCTGGAATCCATACTATTACAGCTTCGCATTTATTTTACGGTAGGAAAAGTGAAAGTTGGAAAAGAAGTTCAGTAACTTGCCCAATCTCACAGAGCTAAGAAGCGATAGACCCTGGGTTAGTACCAGTCAGGAGCAGCTGAGGGAAAGTGGGGAGAGCTAAGTTTATGAAAATGCTGGATACTGAGGTAGAGTAGGGGAAAGTGTCTGCTAAGTGTCCCCTCCTCCCACCTGCCCCCGTAAGGAGGCCTTGATAGAAGCATTTGAAGAACATCTTAGTCCCCAGTTAAAGAGACCTAGGGATGAAAGTGCCTGAGCTAGGAAAAAATACATGCAAAGAGCATGACCAGCCAGGGGAACCTGAGCCCTTGACTGTGCTTCCCTTCAGAAATTTCGACACGTTATGCACCGAGTCCAACTTGTTTAGGCCCAAGAAAATCACACTTTTTTTTTTTTTTTTTGAGCCAGGAGCCAGGATCCTCAAGACCTGCGTCTCTTAAGCACTTCTCTTTGAGCAGACGACTTTATTTTATTAATTTTTATCTTCCCAATGAAAGTCAAGCACTAGACTTTGGTACATGATACATATAACAAAGGCGAATTAAATTTAATTGAATCATAGCAGAAAGAAGGGTAGTTGCTGACATTCAAATAGTAAGCAAAGATTCTCCCATAATTTATCTACTGTTCCTCTTAAAGGAATAAATGGACAGTTCAGAAGCATATCCTCTTAGTTCTGAGAAGACATATTCAGGATCCTGCTAATAAGAGCTCCTTGATAAATTTCAAAATTCTTCAAATAGTTCATATTATGCTCAAATGGTTCATTTATTCCCTTTTATACCATGTCGCTAAACTCATAAGTATTTCATCAACTATCATAAAATTCCATATTCAAGGAAAAGCCTTTTTCAACGCCAAGCAAGATGTCTAGGCACCCAACAAGTATTACTTAGTGAAGATGATGAAGATCAACTTTATGTGTTTCTTCACCATATTTGCTTTTGAAGAGCTTCAGCATCATTTGGCATTTGACTTCAAAGCTTCAGAAGAGCATCTTTCAAATCTAGATTTTGTTAATTAACATTGCCAGGTCCTTCCATCTTTCTTTGTTCAAAAGACTTCGCAGTCACTAATTACATATCAGAGCGATGGGAATAGATTCAATGGACTCTGAGAATCCTAATGCATTAAACCATTTCTGTACTGCTGAAACCAGGAGGTGCCAAAAACAACGCTCTGTTCTGGGGTCATTCTCCATCCTCTCCCTCCCTCGCTGGGGATAATAAAGCAGGGTTATGTGGATCGGTTTGCAGCGCCTGTTAGAAGATAACCCTTTTATAGCTACAGAACAAAGAGCAACGACACGAAACCCTACCCATTAGTGTCCTGTTTCTCATTCTCTACATATTAACATTAACACAGCCTTAAAGAGAGAAACCCTGAGAAGGTGTTAAATAAGAACACAAAGTGAAATTACAGGTGTATTTTTAAAAATATTTTATTTATTTACTCATGAGAGACAGAAAGAGAGAGAGGCAGAGACACAGGCAGAGAGAGAAGCAGGCTCCATGCAGGGAGCCCAATGTGGGACTCGATCCCGGGACCCCGGGGTCACACCCTGAGCCAAAGGCAGCGCTAAACTGCTGAGCCACCCGGGCTGCCCTACAGGTGTATTTTTTAAGTAACCTGTCCTTTATAGAAGTGAACTGCTCTCTGGGACCTGTTTCCTGAACCTCCCCCAGGCTAGACCTCTCTGACCCTTTCCCACCTCCACTCCCCCTTTCCGTGTGAACCAGCCCCCAGACACAGAAACAAACATACACCACAATCTTTGGGTCTTTAAGATTCCCCAGTGTGTACACCTGTTCAAAGTTGTCCTAACCTGTTCCCATCAACAGGGTGAAAGTGCTACAATTACCCTTCAGCCATTCTCCCAGGTATAGCACCGTCACTCTGTTCCCAATGTTAGACAACAATTCCAGGGATACTTGTCCTAGTCCTGGGCTTCTAGCTCCACTTCAGTGTTTACGCTTCAGGCCTAACTTCCTTAACGCAGTTAAGATTTTACAAAGTAAGTTCCTGGCTTCTCCTCCCATCAGGCTTCCTCACTGTGCTGCTTTTCTCCCTTGTCTCCCCTTCTCCCCAAACATTGTCTTCTCAGGCAAGATGGAGTCATAGCTTTGTTATCTCATGATCACAAGCAAGATAAAACCAAACACTTAAAGTAACTGAAGCAGCCCCCGGCATTCCACTTTTAATCAGAAAGAGCATGCACCAGGGTCAGGGCAATACCCCGAGCTATGAGAAGAGGGGAGATGGAAAATTCAGGGGAAGAGAGACTTTAGGTCCATTAGGGGACCCTGTCAGAATTCCTCCAAAGATAAAGTCTATCGTCTTCTTTTCATTACATTTTAGTTGACTGTCTAAAGCAGATCACAAATTCTAAAATGATTTTTTTCAAAAGGAAACATATAAGATTAGCACTAGACATCGTCATTTGATTTGGGCAGATACACTTCTGATCCTAAAGAAGGAGAACTAACTCCTTTGATATGCAAAGCAGCTCAAACCTATCTTCTTCTGATTTTCTCTCTCTGGGCAGGGACTTGCAGATATTAGAGTTACTTTAGATGATAAAGAATATCCCTTCATATTCCCAAAATTCAATGAAAAAGGAGTCTAAAAGCCTGGGTTCTAATTTACAGCCACCGTGGATCTAGTCCTGTGGATAATCAGCCTTTTCAAGCCACAGTTTCTCATTTGCAAAATGAGTATAAGGGCACCTTTATTCACAGGGCTGGTGTGCAGAGCCCTTTGTAAACACCAAAAGGTCACATAAATACAAGGGACCATTAATATGATGATCCAGACACATTTCCAAAACCATATCGTCACCGTCAAAAAGCTGGAACTAACTGCGGGTTGGTAAGCCATAGGCGAAGCTACCAACCTAAGGAAGGAAGGTATTTTCTGCCCGTAAGGTATGAAAATCAGTAAGAAGTCTCTCCTAAGGTCTAAGATTTGCCCTTATCGTTGCTTTGGAAGCCGTAAGGCCTGGCACGATTCACTACCGGAACGTCCTAAGCAAAAGTATAATTTGACCAGAAACACAATGGAAATAGATTGTTTTCACATACACAGTAGTTCTATGACTTCCTAACATCTGTGAAATGCTTGGTATGTGCCAGGCACGGTTCTAAGCACTTTACTAGCTTTATCTAATTTAATCCTCCCTGAAAAGTAGGATTTACCTCGTTTTACAGATGAGACTTATGAAAGCTAAGTAACTTGCCCCAGGGAATATGGGATAGTAACAGAGACTTGAACTCACACCTTAGCCTCTTCTTTACCGCCCTTCTTTAAAGATCTAGATAAAATCAATCATTCCAGAGAATTGCGGAAAGCTCAAACTCCTGGGGGTGGGATGGGGTATGGGGCGCGAGAAGCGCTTCTCTGGTTTCCCTCTGGCTCTCACCTCCTGCTCATGACTTTCCTGTTTGGGGCTCTGTCGGCCCGGAAGTGGCCTCAGTCTGCCCATAACTTCCAACCAAAAACTTTTTCGAAGGTTTCCAGATATAGGGCTTATGGTCCAGTAGCGGAAACAACTTGAAATTTAGTCTGAAATAATTCTGCCTCCAACATGGGCCCTGGCCTCTGCCCGCGCTCAGCTATCCTGTCTTTTTCCTCCCACCCCCAAACTCCTAGCCAATTCTGCTGGCTCTTTCCTTTTGTTAGTTCCCGCCATCCCGTGTTCACAGGATCCCACTTTGCCCCCAAGTAATTTATGAAGATATTTTCCTAATCAAAGTTTGTTCCTTCCTACGAGAAATTATGATGCTCGTTTTTAAGATGAGGGCATTTTCATCTTGATGTATATCCATTTAATAAACATTTATTCCTAGGAAGTAAAAAGAGGGGGTGGTAATACATAAAACTAGAGTGATTTTTGATATTTTGAACTCTTGTAGTGCTAAACCACTGAAGAATAATTAATAGAGGAGATCATAAACTCCTCAAAGTCACTGTAATTATGATGATCACATTTGCATAACTCATCTTAATCTATTATAAATTCATTATAGCAGGAATACTCTAGCCCCCAAAACATTAAAATATTCTGTTATTAGGAAAGAAAACAACCTGGTGACATGACAATGTGCCATGTTTTTTAATGACTATCTTCACCCAAATACTCTGGCAGCAACTAAGGCCCATGAGGTATCCTACTAGGAGTCAATCCGCTCCAGACGGTCAGCTTTACACCAGCAGCATTGCTAGGCTGTAGACTCTCCTTTAAATCTTCTAACAAAGTTGGGGGCACCTGTGTGGTGCAGTTGGTCAGGCATCCAACTCTTGGTTTTGGCTCAGGTCATGAGATTGAGCCCTGCACCGGCTCCTCATTCAGCAGAGTCTGCTTGGGTTTCTCTCTCCCTCTCCCTCTGCTCCTCCCCACTACACGCATGCTCTCTCTCTCTCTCTCTCTCTAAATATATGAATAAATCTTTTTTTTAAAAAAACTTTCTAACAAAATCATATATGAATAAATCTTTTTTTTAAAAAAACTTTCTAACAAAATCAGTTACTCGCTCCACTACACTCTCACTTTGTTAATGAGCTCACAAAATTAGAGTTTAATCACAAACATATTAGTAAATTAGCTCTGTCATCTCTTTTACTTGCCCACTCCTACCACTTTTCATCTATTCTTTCATTTGTTCATGAATCAAATATTTATGGAGCACTTTCTAGGAGCAAAGCCTCAAAGTTGTAAGTGGGAACCATGGTGCTTGCCCTCAAGGAGCACTGATTCTAAGGCAGGAGTCAAGCTTTACAAATACTTTTAATAGAGAATTATAAATGTTATTATTCACTCATTGAACCCATGTTTTGAGGATCACCAACTGCCCTGGGCAACTACATGGTCTCATTTAATCTTCACCACACCACCACTTGGAAGGGAGCATCGTTAGCCTCCTATTACAGACAACGTAACGGGTGATCGGAGACATGAAGTAACTTGCCGACAGCAACGGAAAGTGGCTGGTAAGGGACGATCTGGGTTCAGATCTGTGTTATGCTAAGTACTGTGGAAATAAGGAAAAAGAGGCTGCTCACTCTGCCTGGGTTAGCCACGAAGGCATTTCAGGAAAGCAATGGCTTAACCTGGCCTGTAGACAGCTCATCATGTAATGAAGAAAAGGGATGGCATTTATGGTGGAGAGAATCATACAAAGGAGGTAAGATTATGTATGTGTCTGGCTCGGAGTCAGTCTTACCAATCCACTGCCCGGAACAGGTGACTCGTGAAGAGCAGTTGCTCTACGCTCATGCTTCCCAGGATGGACGGGGTGATCCTTGAGGGCAGGGATCACGCCCTACTTTTTTGGTGGGCCTCCCAGAGCCCACAGCAATCTCTTAGGGAGATGGTGCTCAATTATTCTGGGAAGAGTGTGAAGTGAGATGGCAGGCAGGCAGAGAGGCAGGAAGGAAAGCAGGTGGGCAGGAAGTGGGAAATATAACTTTTATTATTAAATTTTTATCACAGGGTAGGTTATGGTGTTTGTTTTCTAAAACATTCTCAGGCTGTTCTTGGCATCCTGAGTTAATTCTCTTATCAATCTCCCTTCAAGAGATAATTGCTTGTATAAATCTTAGCAACTTGATTATACTTTTTTTTTTTTTATGATCCAGCAACCACAAGACTTGGCACGTGCTTCTGTCATGACAGACGTAGCTAAGATGGGGTGTTAGGTCCTCGATATCAAATTGTTAGTTATTAATTGTAGTATTTCACTTCCGTAATAATAGCAGTGATAGTTTACGGTATTAATCAACTCTACTTCCAAGGCAGTTACAGCCCCGTTATCACCTCACAGTAACCCAGAAGGGGTCATGAAGCCAAGGTTCGGATCTGTGAGCAATAGGCTCAGGGAGCCCCAGCTCCACGCCCAAACCCAAGTCTCTTAATTCCTGGTCCAATGTTCTTTCTATTCATTCAGCCTCCTCCAGAAAGAAAAAAAAAAAAACAAAAACAAACAAACAAACAAACAAAAAAACGCCTGCAGGAAATATTTTTCATTTTTCTCTTTATTAATCTCTTTCCATTTCTCTATTTCTTTTACACACAGACACACGCACACACTTTTGTCTTGGTTTGCAAGAATCTGAACTCGTTCTGAGGTAGAGCTTGCCCCTGGCCAGCTTTCACCCTATTCATGTCAACTTAAATGGGCTCCTTATCATTGTGATAATGGTTTTTAAAATGGGTCCTGAGGTTCAGAGTGTCTCAAGAAGGTCACCCTGGCACTCACACTATTACTGATTTTCAGAACGCAGCCGCCTCTACACCTTTGTTTCTGACATGAATTCACTTGGGTGATACCTTTGGTGTTGCTTGCAGTCACTCTTCTCATATTCCTGTGGGTTTTGGTTTAGGCCCTACATGCACAGCCCCCAAATGAAAACTGTTGCTCTGAGAAGTTTCTGGCCTAGAAACTACCTATCTTCACCCTCACCACAAGACCCTGGAATTAAAAGGTTATTTTATTATAAATGGAAGCCTTCTTATTGTTAAAAGACCATATGCAGGGATTGTCAACAACTTGAACGGGTTGGGATTTTGTATCCTTTCCTCAATAATGTTTTGAAAACCATCTTGGAATTTCTACTATCCCCCAGCTAAACTGGATTTGTGGAAGACAAAGAGCCCACGTGCTATCTGACACCCGTAAATTAATCATGTGTTGGAGATGGTTGGGGGAGGAAGGGAGGGTTGGTGCAAGAAGGGAACATGTCACAGCTTGTACGTCAGTAAGCAGCAGCTGACGACCTGTCTGCCTCCCAAAGCTAACCTCCATAATCTGAGAGCAAACGCCCTCATCGTAGCTCACAGCTGATGGGAAACTGCTAGAGGCTTGGGTACGACATGGTTGGAGGTAGTTGTATGGATCTTACTTGAGACAGAGGCTCAAGACAGACGCCACCTTCTTCCCTAGACAAAGATCCTCCGTATCCCTTGACTTGATAGTTCCAGCCACGAGGTGGCCAGCTTTCGTGTAACCCCTCGGGTCCCCCTCCCCCATGGCACCGCAAGATCCCACAACATATTCTGGTTCATCAAAGACTTACAGAGAGTCCACCATCTGCCAAATGTGGTCTTAGGCACTGGTTATCAATAAAATACAATACTTGCCCTTGGGGGTTCTCCATCCAACGGGGAAGGCCGTGGGGTAACACGTATAATCATGGAGATATTAAAAATATATAATTAGCCTCATCCTATGGACACCAGCCAGTCAGAAGGGATGTTGGCCAGCGCAACCAGGTATGCTGGCTACGGACGAGGCCTATCTGTAATAACGCACGATAAGAAGGAGGCAGAGGTCTTCAGAAGATGCCAAAGGAGCTCAGAAAAAGCTCCATTAACGTGGAGCTCAAGCTGGTACGTGATCAGGATCCCAGGCTTTGAGGACGATGGTTTTAGACCAGTGAGGTCAATAAAAATAATGACAAAATTACCATATTTAGCATATAGCATGTGCCAGCTCTGCATTAAGAACTCCCAGGAGTCCCCTTGTTTGATCCTCACAATACCTTTTTCATAACGAAGGAGGAACCTGTGACTTAGAGTTCAAGGGATCACACAGATTTACAGGTTGGCGCAGTTTGATCCCTACCAATCTGACTCTAGAGCCCGCGCTAACACCTGAAATCGGAGGGACTGATTCTTCGGAAGAAAAGGAGGCTCTAATATCTAAGGGTATGGAGAGACTGAAAGAGCTGTTTGGAAGAAAAGGTGAGTTTCTCATCATTTATTCATTGCAACGGTGAACTGGGGATACTTTAGGTTGAGACAGATGGTGAAGTCCTTATTCCAAAAGTCAAACCCAGGTCAACATAAGTAAAAGTAAATATCATGTAGGACAAAGCTAATAGTCACTTTTCTTAAAAACCCTTATGGGGAAAAAGACCAGCACAACAGCCATCAGGCAGATGTTGTCCAAAGAGCCACAAGAGGTGAGCAGCGGGCACAAGGGGCCTTGTTCCAACTCTGAAGAACCTCGTTGAAATGTGAAAATAAAACTTTTAGAACATGGTTTTGGATCGTGGAGATGTTCCCCTTGTCTGTCTTTTATCAATTGCATGGAAACAGCCTTCACTCTAGATCTAACTAGAGTTGATCTGTTCCCACTGCCTGATTTACACGTAACTCATATAATTTCCTCTTGGAGGCCTTTCCAACCAGGGTGGGGAAAAGGCTGTGATGTCAGCCCAAGAACACTGGAGCTTCACTTGCAGGCAAAATAGCAGAGGAGAGAGAGAGAGAGAGAGAGAGAGAGATTGATTTTCTGGGAGAATTTTTAAAAGATCTTTTCATATGGAATTCTCTAGATAATAAGGGTGGAACGGTCATCCACAGAACCAATTTTTTATGGTACCCTTCCAAGAGTCCAATGTTCTCAGGATCCCAGGTCACAGGGAATTCATATCTGTGAATTTAATGAAAATATAAAAATAAGGAGAAAAACAGCTTCTCCCATTCTCTTCTATGCAAAGATTTCTGTTTGAAAAAGAATAAATCCCAAATGCTGAGGGAAAATCTACTATTCTAAGGACAGCAAGAGTGGCATTACCCAGAGTAGCCAACACAGTACTGAAGGAGAACAAGGTTGGAGAACGGTCTCCACTTGATCCTCGGGCTGGCAGAAATCTGGTTGTTTTGGATCAAGAACCTGTTTGAAGCAGGTTCGATCTTCGCCAGTCTTCGCCAGTCTCTGAGGAAGCCATCACGCGTCGGGGACTCCAGAAAGGACGCCTCGCCCCCAAGGGTCAGACGCCTGCTTCTGACCGCCATTCGGCATCCTCACTTGGCTATCGCACGGACGTCCCCTTAACGCGCCTGCAGCAGGGCGCCCAGCTTCGTCCCCAAGCCTGTTCCTTTCCCAGTCTTCCCCATCTCAGAAAAAGGCATAAAACCATCCTTAAATTATTTCTTTCAGTTTCCACTTGCCACCAGTTGCCTCCCCTGCACATATTACAAATTTCTGTTTACTGCCATTCTTCTCGGAACAACTTTTTTGTCTACTGCCAAAGCATCACATCGGCCGTCCCGGCTTCTCTTGCCCCAGAGCCATCCACTCTACACGATGATGTCTTTTGTGTAAAGATTTATTATTTATTTATTTATTTATTTATTTATTTATTTATTTTAACAATCTCAAGTTTATAGAAAAGTTGCAAGGGTCATACAAAGGATTTTCCTTTCCTGGGCCATTTTAGAGCAAGTTGCCAATACAATGTATGCCTGTCACCCCTGAATATCTTGGTGACATTCCTACAAACACAGGGCTTGGCCTGTGTAACCACAACACACCTGTGGAACCCAGGAAACCAACACTGAGGCGTTGCTACCTCTCATCTGCACGCCTCTTTCAAGTTCCCCTTTTTTTTTTTTTTTTTTTTTTTGCCAGAAAGTCATTTTCAGTAACAAGATCCAATCTGAAATGATGTGTCGCCTTTCCTGGTCACATCTCTCTCATTTCTTTCAGTTTGAAACGGTTCCTCGGTCTTTCTCTGAGTTTCATGACCTTGGCACTTCTTTAAGATCACAGGCCAGTTTGTTCGTGGTGGCTGTTTTTAAAGAATCTGCCTTAATTTGCTTTGTCTTGTGTTTTTGTGTGACTACATTCAGGTCACACATCTTTGGCAGGAAGATGGAAAATACTTCCATCGAACTCTGTCAAACGTCGCAGGCTTTTAACTTGTCCTCACGACGGTGATGTTCACTTAGATCATCGGATGAAGGTCATGGCTGCCAGGCTTTCCACCCTGAGGCTCTTCTCTTTTAATAAGAGGTATTTGTAAGAAATAGGTATTTGTGGGGAGATGCTTGGAAACCACGTAACTATCCTGTTTTAATCAAATTTTCCATTTATATCTATTTATCTACTTATTTTTATTTATTTATTTACTTTTTAATTTATTTTTTATTGGTGTTCAATTTGCCAACATATAGAATAACACCCAGTGCTCATCCCATCAAGCGCCCCCATCAGTGCCCGTCACCCAGTCACCCCCACCCCCCGCCCTCCTCCCCTTCCACCGCCCCTAGTTCGTTTCCCAGAGTTGGAGTCTCTCATGGTCTGTCTCCCTTTCTGATATTTCCCACTCATTTTTTTTCCTTTCCCCTTTATTCCCTTTCAATATTTTTTTTATTCCCCCGGTGAATGAGACCATATAATGTTTGTCCTTCTCTGATTGACTTATTTATATCAGTGTGGACTCATAGGCTTTTATTCAGTGGATCATAAACTTTGCTAACATTACTTGTTCCCAGTTGCTATAATTGTCTCCCAAGGAGGGGATTTATGGTATGTTTATTCTTGGTCTCTCTCCTAAGAATAGCAGTGCCCCAAAGAGGAAATTTATGGCAATTCTCACTTCAAAGGCAGACTTGTCTGCTTTTAGTCAAATAGAGGAAGCTCCAAGAAGCCTTCTTTCTGCATCTGTTGAATCCCAGATATCTCCAGCTCAAAATAATCTTTATACCAACTCTGGGGTTCCAAGGGGGTCTTCACATTGCTAAGTTATTTTCCAAAGTGGCTGTACTATTTTTTTTACATTCTCACCGGCAGCGAGCAAGAGCCTGAAAGCTCCACATCCCTGCCAGCACTTGGTACGGTCAGTCCTGGTCGTTCTAAGCATCCTAGTGGCCGAGTAGGTAGTAGTGGGGCACTGAGGTCGCAGACTGCATTTCCATAGTGGCCACGGACGTTGAGGATCTTTCCACCTGCTTATTAGCCTTCTCTCTATTTTTTTTTTTATTAAGCGTTTGTTAATATCTTTATTTTCATTGGTTCATTTGTCATCTTATTCTTGCAGGATCGCAGGGCTCTTGTCTCATGGAGTTGAAGAATGAATCTCGTGGACACAAAAGGGTGCGGGAAAGAGACAGTTTGGTAACTGAAGGTGAGACGGGAAGAGAAAAGCTCTGTAGAGAGAGAGGAGTCTTGGGTGGGTCCCCCCCCCCCCCCCCCCCCAGGGCTGAGCCGCACCGTGTTGTTGGGAATTGACCGGGAAGCTTGTGGCCTCGAGTCTTGGGCCGCCTCGGGGTTGCTCCTTGTCTCTTATTCTGCTCTTAGCACCAGGAATAGTTCCGGAGCCCAGGCAGGGGCCTCAGGGGCCTCCCATCTCTCCTGCCTAGAACTGCACCCCTTCCCCACTCTCGGGACAGGGCCTGGGCGCAGAAAGGGCTATTCTGAGATTATGGGAGTAGCTGATTGTGCGCTTCTTAATTAGGGGGGTAGGGATGGCCTAAGTCCCACAGAAATCCAGAAGCAGGGCTTTCAGGACCTTGAGAGGCCAGCTGTGCCCAGGTTGGGTCATTTTATTTTTTAAATAAATTTATTTTTTATTGGTGTTCAATTTGCCATCATACAAAATAACACCCAGTGCTCATCCCATCAAGTGCCCCCCTCAGTGCCCGTCACCCAGTCACCCTCACCCCCCGCCCTCCTCCCCTTCCACCACCCCTAGTTCGTTTCCCAGAGTTAGGAATTTTTCATGTTCTGTCTCCCTCTCTGATATTTCCTACCATTTTTTCTCCTTTCCCCTTTATTCCCTTTCACTATTTTTTATATTCCCCAAATGAATGAGAACATACACTGTTTGTCCTTCTCCGATTGACTTACTTCACTCAGCATAATACTGTTGGGGGAGCCTCGGGGTCCATGGACAGATGATGGACAGAGAAGCTGTGGTCTGCGTCTACAATGGGATGTTCCTCGGCCATTAGAAACGACAAATACCCACCATGTGCTTCGACGTGGAGGGACCTGGAGGTCACTTTTAAATATTGAGGTACCAAGGCAGCCGCGAGATCCCCGAGGAAGGCCGTGCTCTGCGCGTTCCGGGACGCTGCAAACTGGAAGGAGATCTTACACATTTCTTTTGCCTTTGTTTTTGCCACATCATTATTATTGACTCTAGGATTCTTCATACATTCTAGATACAAGTCTGTCCTCCGTGTTTTCCTTCTAAGTTTCCTTTTGAGGGGCAAACGCTTCAAGAGGAGCCAATTTTAGTGCTCTGCATGTTCTACCCTAAACTGTACCCCACAGATTTTGATACATCATGATGTCAATGGAATTCACTTCCAAATATTTTCTAGGTAAGAATCTCATTTTCTAGGCCCATTACTCCCTCTTTCTTCTTTCAAAGAGACAGAACAACTACCGTAAACTTGGGCGACGGCAATTAACTCCTTACAAAACATTTCCTCACTTAGGTTTAAGTGACCTAACAATCCTATAGCTCCAGTTCACAAATAAAAGGAAACTATAATTTAACTGAGGAATTAAAATAACTTGCCCAAGGTTGAAATATCAGCAAAGATAGATTCAAGTTGTATTCAGGTCACCTGACTCCAAAGCTCATCCTCTGCACGTTACCCAAATCTCTAACAGTCTAGGTTAAAACCTGTTCACAAGTTAAATTCCTTTTCTTTTCTTTTTCTTTTTCTTTCTTTCTTTTTTTTTTTTTACAAGTTAAATTTCTAAGATAGTTTGAATTTAAAAGGAGACTTTCAAGGGTGTTGGAAGGATGCTCGGGTTTCTAAATTTCTAAAGGAAATATCAGACACAACAGCCACGGCAAGCAATACGCTGCCCAACCGGGCTTCTCTGACCTTTGACCCCACCTTCCGATGGCTGACCCGGCTGAGGAAGCAGCGTGCACGCACTGCAATAACCCGGTGGCTTGCATTTCATCTCTGTTCGGCAGTTTCGATGGCCTAGCAAATGGTTCTCAAATTGGTATTCAGAAGCCTCCCCTTGGGGGCTCCCAGGGATTCTGATCCAGTCAGTACTGGATGCACCGCAGGGACTGGGTTCCTTGACAAGCATCTTAGGGTAATTCTAGTGCAGGATGTCAGCGGGTCTCCCTACACTGGTAGGGAGAGGGAAGAGGGTGGAGAGGGTAGGGATCGGGCGAGAGAAGTGGCAAAGGCAGGCAGACGATGGGTTACTGAGTGCCTTGTAAGCTCATCTGGAGATTTAAATTTTATCCTGAGAGTAGTGAGGAATAATCGAGGTTTTTAAGTGGCAGTGGCTTGGCAGGGTGTGTGTGGGGGGATTACATAATAGATTTCGACTTAGAAAAGATCCTGATGATGGGAGGAAGAGAATGGACTAGAAGGGCCCAAGACGGGAAGGGAGCGGTTGGGGCCGGTACAGCAGTCTCAGTCTGGACTTCGGGAGTGGGGTGGGGATGGAGAGCCTTTAAGGAAAGGAATAACCCACACGAAGAGACAAGGCTCAGTGAAAAGGTTCAGTGAAATGGGAAAGTGTGAAAGAGCAGAATGCCAAGGGCTAGCAAGAGTCCATAAACAAGAGATGGTGATCTGGGGCAGGATAACGCCTCCCGGGGGACCTCCTGTATTCCGAGGCTTCCTTGACTCTGTCCTTTCGGGACCGTCGTCTACGGTAATAAAGGGAATTTACCACCTCAGGTCCTAAAAGGCCTCCTCCGCTCAGCCTGGAATCTGGGCAAAAGCACACCAGCAACGGCCCCAGTTTTTAGCGGAGGCCTCCGGAAAGCAGTGGTGTGACTGTGTGCCACGCGGGCCCCCCCGGCCTGTTGGTGGGCTCAGGGCCGCGCCTCCCCCGGGGCACCTGCGCTGCCACCTGCCCAGCGCGGTCCCCAGCTGCCTCTGAGCCCAGCGGGACGTGTGTCCGGGAAGCCTGGCCACGGGTGCCTACGGCGGGGTCCTGGGATTCTGCGAACAGCTCTCATGAGCAATGCAAACCCAGATTGGGGTGTGTGTGTGTGTGTGTGTGTGTGTGCGCGTGTACACACCACCTACTCATTCCGCCCAGGAATGTTTTTAGTCATATCATCGCCATCGCCCTGAGCGGCCACAGATCCCACGGAGGTTGCCGTCTGAGTAAGTCCATTGTATTTCTGACCTACATGTGCGTGTGTGACTTTATTATTTTTCTAAGCGACCTCATTCACAGTCCAATACAGAGATCATTTCCTTTGCATCCAGTTAAAGGAAGAAAACTGCAGGAAAAATACCGAGATGACCCCTGCCAGGAAATCCCAGGAAAGAAAAGGTGGGGGAACTCACTGAAATTTCCGAATAAGGGAAAAGTAGCCAGTTTTATAGAGCAAGGAGCCACAGAAGCAATAGTTCTCAGGTCTGACTTCACATTGCAATCACCCGGGAGCCCTTGGAGACTAAAGAGCCCCACCCAGAGCAGTTAGCCCTATCTCCAGGGTGTGGGCCCGGGCAGCGCTGTGTCGTAAAACTCTACAAGTGTTTCTATGTGCACCATGGAGAACCACTGCTATAGGAGACATGAGAGCATTCATGTGGACTTTTGAGCAACCAAGAATCCATATTTGACATGTTACGAAACAAGGATTATTCCGAACGACCTATGTCTTCTTCTCCATAGTAAAATATCTATTTTCTCTCTAAGCTGAACTTTTAAGGGGGAAAAAAAAAAATCAATGCATATAAAGTCCTTTTTCAACTTTTGCACTTCAGAAATAAATACAGTTTTATTGTTCATCTTTTAAAAACGTAAATCAGGTAATGTCACTTCTAGAAGTGAGTTTAGCTTTCTATTTCTTTCTATTCTTTAGAAACATGAATCAGATGATGTCACTTCCTTGAAGGCCCACTCTGTATGTGCAGAGCCTGGGCAGAGGGACAAATGGAAGGCATGTACTATTTATTTAAATGTATAGGTTGATAGATAAAGCTAAAAACCCATTAAATAAAATATACTCTATCCTCAGGATGCCTGAGTGGCTCAGTCGGCTGAGTGTCCAACTCTTGATTTTGGCTCAGGTCATTATCTCAGGGTCATGAGATTGAGCCCCATGTCAGACTCTGGGCTGGACAAGGAGCCTTGCTTAAGAATTTCTCTCTCTCTCTCTCTAAGACAGGCCCTCCCCTCGCCACTCTCCCTCCCTCTCTAAATCAATCAATCAATACTCCATCCTCCTACTTTGACAAATGTAAATACATATAAAAACAAAAATAAAGAAATATGCATGTCATTTTGACATGATTAAAAATTGGCAAAATATCAAAGATGACTGAATTTAATTATTTTTACATACATCTGAGTGTTCTGTTGATGGGCAGGCAATGTCTGCATGAGTAATAAAATAAGGATATTCATAAATTATTATTTATTTATGGAATAACATTGATTTGTCTTGCCTTCATTTCAGCAAAATCCATGGTTATATTACTATAATTAATATTTTTACATTTGTACTCTATTGACAGTAATGTCAAATTAGATCTCCTTTGTTGAGTTATTATAGTTCTTAGGATTTTTTTAAATTAATTTCAACTTGAAGAGACTTTCCCCAGAAAACAACCAGAATTGTTCATTTAAACCAATATTTAGGAGTGCCAGGGTGGTTCAGCGGTTGAGCGTCTGCCTTTGGCTCAGGTCATGACCCCGGAGTCCCGGGATCGAGTCCCACGTCGGGCTCCCCGCATGGACCCTGCTTCTCTCTCTGCCTGTGTCCCTGCCTCTCTGTGTCTCTCATGAATAAATATATAAAATCTTTAAAAAACCCCCAATATTTAGATTCAAAAATAAACCTCAAATTTCATATCAGGTTTCAATATTTTTGTGGGGTTGCATATATCATCATAGTTATTGCAGAAAGTAAACATTTTAAGTTTTTCCTATAAATTATCATTTATAGCACTATTTTCACCAGAAAGCAATACCTAGAACCCAAAGAACCTGTTTTGTGTCTGAGGGTGTCCACTTGTATGTGTATGTGCCATATGTGGGGCCCACTGAAGCACAGAGCCCAGGGTGGGAACCATTCTTACTGGGTCTGAAGGCAGGTCTGCTTCCCTTCTTCTAGCCTTTCAATGGCTTCCCTTAGGATTAAATCTAACTCCTCACCAGGAGCTATGAGGCTTTACGAGCTCTGGTTTCTGTCCAGCCATGAGCCTCTTTCACCACTGCCTCTGGCCCTGTTCACTCTGCTTCAGCTACATTGGTCTCTGGTCTGCTACTCAGACTCCACAAAATCCTACCTGCCCAAGAACTTTGTACTTGCTGTTCCCTCGGCCCAGCAGAGCTGCTTCCAACTCTTTCCGTGGCTGGCAGTCAGCACCTAGTAACCGAAGGCACGGAACTCCCTGCGTTCAGACTTGGCTCTGCCACCTACCATCTGTGTGGTCCTGGGCAAGTCTCCAAATGGCTGTGTCCTTCAGTTTCCTCATTTGTAAAACGGAGATGATCTTACTTTCTCATAGGATTACTGTGTGGTTTGAGTGAGTTAATATAAACAAAACCCATAGGACAGGCCTAGCATAGAGTATCCAATAAACCATAGCTTAAGAAAGGAAAAGCCACCCCCTCACGGAGGCTTTCCCCGACCACCCAACCTAGAGTAGCCTCCCACCAGCACTATTCACTTTTTCATGGCGTTTATCATTACCTAGAATTACATTGTTTATTTTTATAATTGTTTCTTATCTGTCTCCTTCCTCTTGATTATAGGTTTTGTGACAACTGAGCCTTCACCTGAAAATTCGCTGTTATAGCCTCTCATTCCTGGCACATAGCAGGACTCTTTCAACATTGAATAGATTAATTTTCTTATTTTTTAAAATCCTGCCAACTTTAAACCAGATCAGACATTACATACTCTCCTTTGCTTAACCCTTTTCAAATCATGATTGTTCATGATAGGTTAACGGGAACGTATGCAGGGCCGAAAAGCAGGTGATGAAAGCAATCTGGACATCATGGTGCTGAAGACAGCCAATGTCTCTCCAACAATGAGAGAGTTGTCTTCTAATAGCCCCGAGAGAAGTGAAGTCTTTGCAATTATCCAGTTAATTTAGTCAACGTGAACTTTCCACCCATAGCCAAGGTAAGGTGTTGTTTGTTGTCAGTGAGCAAATTAGCCAGTAAATGACTAACTTATACAGTAGAGAGAGTCGTAAAGTATGGAGGGAGCTACTCCCTGAAGAAAAGGCAATGACATGGATCTTAACAGATCATTCTCAAAATGTGTGAATGAACACAAACTGCACCTTACATCTTCTAAATAAGATTATATCTTCTATATAAAATAAATAGATAGATAGATAAATAAATTATATCTTCTAAGTAAGAATAAGAATCCTATTGTCCCACATAAGGTATCAGAATGGGTGAAAAAACAAGACCCATGTATATGCTGCCTACAAGAGATTTATTTTAGACTTAAAGACACCTGCAGATTGAAAGTGAGAGGAGGGGGAAACATTTATCATGCAAATGGATGTCAAAAGAGAGCTAGAATAACAATACTTATTTTTAAAAATATTTTATTTGTATTTATTTGACACACAGAGAGAGTGAGCATAAGCATGGGAAGCAGCAGAGGGAGAGGGAGAAGTAGGCCCCTGTGGAGAAGGGAGCCCATAAAGGGATCAATCCCAGGACCCCTGGATCATGACCTGAGCCAAAGGCAGATGCTTAACTGACTGAGCCACCCAGGTGCCCCTAGAACAGCAATACTTCTATTATTGTCCAGAATAGACTTTAAAACAAAGACTGTAACACGAGACAAAAGGAGGGCATTATGTTATAATAATAAAGAGAACAATCCAACAAGCAGATATAATAACTGTAAATATTTATGCATCCAACATGGGAACACTCAAATATATAAAACAAGTAATAACAAACATAAAGGAACTAATTAATAATAATACAGTAATAATAGGGGACTTTAACACCCCACTTGCATCAATGCATCTAAACAGAATGCGATGATCTTCTAAACAGAAAATCAACGAGAAAACAATGGCTTTGAATGACACACTCGTTCAGATGCACGTAACACATATATTCAGAACATTTCACCCTAAAACAGAATACATTCTTTCAAAGGGCACATGGAATATTCTCCACAGCAGATCACATATTAGGCAACAAAACAGGCCTTAACAAACACAAGAAGATTGAAGTCATACCACGAACCTTTTCTGACTACAATACTATGGAATTAGAAATCAACCACAAGAAAAATTCTGGAAAGACAACAAATATATGGAGGTTAAGTAACATGCTACTAAACAATGAATAAGTCAACAAGGAAATAAAAGAAGAAATTTTAAATACATAGAAACAAATGAAAATTAAAATACAATGATCCAAAACTTTTGGGATGTAGCAAAAGTGCTCCTAAGAGGGAACTATACAGCAATACAGGCCTACCTCAAGATACAAGAAAAAGCTCAAATAAGCAACCTAACTTTACACCTAAAGCAGCTAGAAAAAGAACAACAAATGAAGCCTAAAGCCAGAAAAAGTAAAGAAATAATAAAGTCTAGAGCAGAAATAAATGATATATAAACTAGAAAACAATAGATGAATAAACCAGGAGCTGATTCTTTTGAAAAATCAATAAAATTGATAAACCTCTAGCCAGATTTATCAAAAAGAGAAAAGATCCAAATAAAATCACAAATAAGAGAGGAGAAATTACAACCAATACCACAGAAATACAAACAATTATAAGAGAATATTATGCAAAACTGTATGCCAACAAATTGGACGAACCTGAAGAAATGGATAAATACCTAGAAACATATAAATTACCAAAATTGAAATTGTAAGAAATAGAAAATTTGAACGGATGGATAACCAGCAAAGAAACTGAATTAGTAATCAAAAACAAAAACTCCCAACAAACAAATTCCAGGACCAAATGGCTTCACAGGCAAATCCTACCCAAACATTTGAGGAAGAGTTAATACCTGTTCTTCTCAAACTACTCCAAAAGATAGAAAAGAAAAGAAAACTTCCAAATTCATTCTATGAGGCCAGCATTACCCTGATAGTAAAACCATATGAAGACACCACAAAAAAGAAAACCATAGGCCAATATCCCTGATGAACATGGATAGAGAAATCCTCAACAAAATACTAGCAAACCAAGTCCAATAATACATCCTAAAAAAAAAAATCATTCACACATACCCACACAAAAAAACCATTTACCACGATCAAATGGAATTTATTCCCAAGATGCAATGGTGGTTCAATATTTGCAAATTAATCAATGTGATGCATCACACCAATAAGAGAAAATATATGAACTATATGATCATTCAAAAGACACAGAAAAAGCATTTGACAGAGTACAACATTCATTCATGATTAGATCAAAAATTAGGTAGGATTGGAGGGAATATACTTCAACATAATTAAGGCCATCTATCATGAAAAACCCGCAACTAACATCATACTCAATGGTGAAAAACTGAGAGCTTTTCCCCTAAGTCAAGAACGAGACAGGGACATCCACCTTCACCACTTTCATTAAACATACTACTGGAAGTCCTAACCGTAGCAATCAAACAGAAAGAAACAAAAGGCATCTAAATTGGCAAGAAGTTAAGCTTTCGCTCTTTGCAGATAACATGATACAATATATAGAAAACCCAAAAGAGTCCACCAAGAAAGCACTAGGACTGATACATTAATTCAGTAAAGTCGCAAGATGCAAAATCAATGTACAGAAATCTGTTGCATCTCTCTTTTTTTTTAAAGATTTTATTTATTTGAGACACAGAGAGAGAGCACGCACAAGCTGGGGAGGAGGCAGAGGAAGAGGAGGAAGGAGAAGCAGACTCCCCGCTGAGCAGGGAGCCTGATGTGGGACTCACTCCCAGGGCCCTGGGATCATGACCTGAGCAGAAGGCAGACGCTTAACCGACGGAGCCGCCCAGGGATCCCCAGAAATCTGTTGCATTTCTAGACACTAACAATGAAGCAGCAGAAAGAGAAGTTAAGGAATCGATACCATTTACAATCATACCAAAAATCATAAAGATACCTCGGAATTAACCGAACCAGAGAGGTAAAGGATCTGTCCTCTGAAAACTATAAGACACTGATGAAATTGAAGATGACACAGAGATATGGAAAGACATTCCCTGCTCATCAATCGGAAGAACAGATACTGTTAATATGTCTATGTCACCCAGAGCGATCCACACATTTAATGCCATCCCTATCAAAGTGCCACCAGCATCCTTCACAGGGCTGGAACAAACGATCCTAAAATTTGTGTGGAGCCACAAAAGGCCCCAAATAGTCAAAGCAACGTTGAAAAAGAAAAGTGAAGCTGGAGGCATCGCAGTCCCAGACTTGAAGCTATGTTACAAAGCAGGAGTCATCAAAACGGTGCGGTATTGGCACAAAAATAGACACAGAGATCAATGGAACAGAATAAAGAGCCCAGAAGTGAACCCACGATTACATGGTCAATTAGTCTTCAAAAAGCTGGAAAGAATATCCAATAGGGGGAAAAAAAAGAATATCCAATAAGGAAAAGACTGTCTCTTCAACAACTGGTATTGGGGAAACTGGAGGGCAACAGGCAAAAGAATGAAACTGGGCCACTTCCTTACCCCATGCATAAAAATAAATTCAAAGGGGATTAAAAAAAACAAAAACAAAACAAAACGAAAAACCAAAGTGGATTAAAGACCTAAATGTGAGACCAAAAATCATAGAAATCCTAGAGGAGAACACAGGTAGTAACTTTGACATCATCCATAGCAACTTCTTTCAAAAAATGTCTCCTCAGGCCAGGGAAACAATAGCAAAAATAAACAACTGGGACTACATGAAAATAAAAAGCTTCTGCTGGTTATATGGAAATAACCAGCAAAACTAGAAGGCCACCTACAGAATAGGAGATACTTGGAAATGGTGAATCCACCGAAGGGTTAGGATCCAAAATATATAAAGAACCTAAAACTCAACACCCCAAAATGAATAATCCAATTTTAAAAACGGAGAGAAGACAGGAATACACGTTTTCCCCGAGGAGACAGACCCACGGACGGCCGATGGACACGGGAGCGTCGCCCCCCTTCAGGGCCACGCGGGCCAAAGCCCAGCGAGCTGCCGCCTCCCGCCCGTCAGAACAACTACAATTAACAGCACAAGAAGCAGCAGGTGCTGGTGAGGCTGGGGGGGCAGGGGAGCCTCTGGCACCCCTGGGGGAGGGCCGGCTGTGAAACGGGGGGTCCCGCCGCTGCAGGTAGAGTGGAGCGTGCAAGGCATGGGTCCCCATGCACGGGCGCTGTGTCCCGACCAGGACACCACTAAGGGTGCTGCTAATTTACGCCAGCGGAGCGAGTCCCCAGCGTGCAACACCAGCACCCTGCAAAATAACATAACGGGAGGTCGCATCTCGCCGAAGTCACTCACCAGCAACTGTAGGGGCTGGTTATTGGGGTTTGCGGTTTTGGGCTTTTATATCTATATATTAGAACAAATTTCCAACAAGACCCTGTCAACAGTTCCTTATTATTTATTATTTATTTATTTATTTATTTTAATTTTTTATTTTTTTTTAATTTATTTTTTATTGGTGTTTGATTTTTCCACTTATAGAACAATGCCCAGTGCTCATCCCACCAAGAGCCCCCCTCAGTGCCCCGATGTTTATAGCAGCAATGTCCACAACGGTCCCTTATATTATAGCCTCTTGCCTAACAGTGTCCTGCCCGTAAAGCAATAAAATAAATGTGGCAAAATCCACTTTCTGCTAGAGAAGCTGTCATTCTACGCTTGGCTTCAAAGGGCAAAGGAGCAAAACACGAGAAATGCTGAGATAGGAGCTGGCTGGCGAGCTCACTGCCCAGGAAGCTGGCAGACGGGTACGGTGCTGCCCGCCCGCGCTGGGGACACGGGAGGAGATGCAGGCCCGCCGCCGAGAAGCACGAGCAGGGACCCCGGCCGGTGCCACCCAGCACCCAAGGCCTTCGGAGTCCTGTGTTCCCAGCGAGGGAGCAGAGCGGGCCGCAGTCTGACCCCACGCACCCTCCCCGGGGGGCTCGCGGGCCTGCAGGTGGGGGGGGTCTGGCCGGCGGGGAGCTCCAGCCGGGTGCTGACCCCCCATGCACAGAGCCCCCCTGTCCTGGGCGCCGGCCCCAGGCTGGCGGGGGCAGCTTGGCTTCCTGTGGCCCCCACGGGCCGCCTCTTTCTGGGATCCTCTACTCTGGGCCTGGGCCCCGGCCTGACCTTCCTACGTCCTGCAGTTCCCCATAGTGACCTTGCTCCGAGTATGGGAGCGAGCACTCCTCGCCTGGCCTTGGTGTACCTGCAGCTCCGTGTCCTTGGGGGGCCGCGGGGTTCCCGGCAGCAGCCCTGGTCCCTCACACTCACTGCCCAGCACAGAGCTCGGGGCCAAGTGACTCATGTCAATGCCTGAAAAACACACTTTGTTGTGTGGACGTCTGGGAAGATGGATAGATGGGCAGCTGGATGGTGAGCGGGGTCCATGAAGGACGTGTGAGGATCGTGAGAACGGGCCTGGGGCCAGGGCCGCGGGGGCTTCCTCGTGTCCTTCGGGAAGCCCCCCAACCCCCCGAGGCCTGGGAGCCAGGGCTGCCCTGGAGCCCCACCTCCATGCCTCCAGAAGCTGGACGTCCACGCGGCCCCCGCTGTCCTGCTCTCGCAGAGCCCACACGGTCACCTGGCCTGTCGCTCCCCAGGGTGGCCTCCGCGCCTGGCGACCCAGGCCCCCTAGGAAACGGCACCATCGCTTTAGTCAACGTTCAAGCTCCAACAACTTTGCCCTAAGCTTGAAGCAGCTCGAGGTGTGCAAGCCGGTCCCCCCTGCTCCTTTGCACCTCACACCCTCAGGCAGCCAACCCTAAAGTTCCTGCATCCTCTTAGCTTTTCTGCTTGCAGACATAAGGAATACAAATACATGCTCTTATTATGTTCTTTTCTTGCACAAAGCGTGGCATGCTGGGCACATACACCTTTTGCACCTTGCTCGGTAAAATACTGGACGAGGACATAAAAGGCTTTCTCATGCTCCTGGTAGAGCCGTACGTGTCCACCGTGTGGCTGTATATGTAGTTTATAGGTTCATTCTAACCAGTGTCCACTGATGTTTATTTGGCTTGTTCCCAATTCTTTCGCCGTTGTGAACGGCATGGCCTCCCTCTCCCAGGTATGTGGATGTGCCTGCGGAAGAAACTCCCAGAAACAGGATCGCTAAGTCCAGGGACAGGTGCATTTGTGATTTCCATAAATATTGTCAAATTTGCCTCCATAGAGATTGATCACTTTGCGCCCCCACCAGCAACACCTGAGGGTGCCCTTTCCCCCACCGCCTTGCCAACGGGATTTGTCCGACCTTTGGATTTCCGCCAACGCGATAAGTTGAAAATCATATCTCAGTGCAGTTTGAAACTTCATGTATTTTATTACGAGGGAAGTTTACTGTCTTCATTTGCTCGAGGCCGTCTGCGTTCCCTAACACCAGATCTTCTCTCTGTAGGAATTAGCTAGAGCTGGTTTCTGTCGCTGGATACGGTAACCCTGTTTAAAGAGCTTTTCTCCTAGAAGCCGGGGCGTTTCTCTATCCATTTACTTTGATTTTGGTCCTTGAAGGACCAAACCGGAAGAGCCAGAATTTACCCTAAATATAGAGATAAAGGGAAAGGAGTCAAGAGTGACTGTAAGTGGCTTCTACCTCCAGCATTGACTGCAGCTTCTGAGGCTTTATCGGGGTTTTCTGGAAGGGTTGGGGTTGGGAACAATATGGTGGCCCGTCAATACACCTTTTTTTCCGAAGTTCTAGCTCCACTTCATGGTTCAATAACTCGAAGCACCCGCAGATGTGACCCTCCCATATCTTCCTCCTGTTTGCTTTCTCTCCTGCCTCCTTTTATTCCTTCTTCCTGGTTACCCCTGAACACGTCAATCATTATATATTGAGGGGCTGAGTGGAGTCGACAAAACCATCACACTTTTCCTCCATTCTCCCCTACTGTACATTGTTTGTCCCAGTAGGTTCCAAAACTTCTGCCAAGTCTTCTTTTTAGCCGGACGTAAAGGTTCCTGCAAGTCAGTATATCAACTTGGAGAGAATCAGGACTGGGAGAGAAGTCCACGCTGCAGGGGCAGAGCTGGAGGGAACGGCCCGGGCCCCGGGAGCCAACTAAGCAGATTGGCAAAATCCCAGCACAAAGCCAGCAGTTGAGAGGTTCAGACCTTCAGGCAGGACTCAACACCGGAGAATCTAATCTCCAGCACATCTGCCCAGACACAGGCAGGCCATAGGCAGGGGTAAGTACAGGACCTGGGAACTAGCACCAAGCAGAACCAGGGGGTGCCAATAGGGGGTTCAGAGGTGAATGCTGGTGCCAGATAGGACTATGGAACTAGAAGAGAACTTTTGAGCGAGGAGTCAAGAAAAAAGATCAGTTCTCCAGCCTAGGACCAATTTATATTAAGGGGAAAAGATGCCATCAAGAGCTCCATGGGAACCTAAAACTGGACCCACATTTTTATATGGTCGTTCTGATGAAATCTGTTAACAAGGCCTATAAAATAAGCCTTTGAAATGTCACTCTTTGATGTGACATCAGCAAGATGGCAGGGGAGGAAGCCCTGGACCCTCCGTTCTCCCCCAAACACACTGATTCAGCAGCAATTCACAGAAAATTCTTTGTGAGAAATCCAGACCAACCAAAAGGGTCCTGTACCCTGGGTGAATGTGAAACCCTAGTCACCAAAGCTGGTAGGGAGATTGGGCACACCTGTTCCACCAAATCCCTGCTGGCTGAGTGCCATCCAGTCAGGAAGAGATCCCCTAGTTCCAGCTTTTCCCAGGGGGAGCAAAAGCTGGCTTATATGTCCAACAATTCAAATTTCCTGAGGGGCCTCCACGAAGGTTGGCCTTCTGTCTTGTCAGTCTTGAGCTCTGATGGGTCCAGCACAGTCTGACTACCTGGGGAGAATGGAGACGGCAGCCTGAGCCGGGAAATTCCATGGCTCCTCCTTCGCCTGAGCAAAGAGCAAAGAGATCAAAAGCACAGCTTCCAGCCTCTCCTCGGGCGGGAAAGCGTCGGTCCAGGCACCCAACACAACAACTTTCCCGGGAGCTGTCTTGTCCATCTCAGTGGGGTTGGGACCTGGCATTATTTGGCTTCCTAGGAGCTAGTGAGAACGGAGACGAGATGCAGGCACCCAACTGTCCTAGCATTCCCTCCCAGTTCAGCCCAGAGCGAGCGGAGGAAAAACTCAGATTGGATGGAGCATCCAGTTGGCAAATCTTCTGGAGGCTCTCGAGGATCTGGCTGCAGTCTCGTTTGTCCCGGTGTCCAACTGGGACCCCATATACACTGGAGTCCACAGAGGACAGAGAAAGTGAGTCGGGCTATCCAGAAGGTTAGAAAGGCCCTTCGGAATCTGGCTGAGCTGACTGGTGGAGACCTTCTTACAGGGTCTTCTCCTCGTAAGAAGCCAGACCGTGAACACTGGGAAAGGTAGCTGCCTTGTCCCGTGCACAGACACCAACACAGAGAGTCAAGGGCAATGACGGGCCAAGCAAAGCTATTCCAAAGGCCTTGTCACCAAAGGAACAAGATAAACCTCCAAACAGCGGCCTACGTGAAATGGAGTACACAGTTTATCTGGCAGAGAATAAAGGATAAAAATTAACATGAATGTCCCAATAGGTACAGAAAGAGGGTTTGATAAAATTCAATACCCGTTTATGATCAATTATAATCTCCTCAACAAATGGTGTTGGGAAGACTGGATGTCCACATGCGAAAGGATGAAATTGGGCCCTTACATCACACATAAAAATCAGCTCAAAATAGATTAAAGACTTAAATATGATACGTGAAATTATAAAACTTCCTAGAAGAAAACAGAGGAAAAGCTTCACGGCATTGGTCTTCATAATGATTTTGTGTATACAACACCCAAAGCACAAGCAATGAGAGCAAAAATCAACAAACAGGATCATATTAAACCAAAAGCTCTCTGCACGTCAAAAGAGTTGATCAATGGAGTAAAAAGGCAGCGTATGGGATGGTGGAAAATATCTATAAGCAACATGACTGATAAAGATATGACGGAAAATACAGATTTTTAAATCTTTATCAAATAAAGATATGAGGAACTCCTACAAGTCAACGGCAAAAGAAACTAATGACTGGATTTTAAAATGGGCTAAGAACTTGAATACACATTTCCCCCCCCCCAAAAAAAAAAAGAAAAGAAAAGAAAAGACCTACAAATGGTGAACAGGTGTATGAAAAAATGCTCAACATCCCTGATCATTAGGGAAATGGAAACCAAAACCACAAGACAGCACTTCACACCTGTCCGGTGTGAAAAAAATGAAAAAAAAAAAAATGAAATACAAAACGTGTTTGCAAGGATGAAAGGACATCGGAGTCCTTATCCGCTGTTGGTGGAAACGCAAAATGGTGCAGCTGCTTTGGAAAACAGCGTGGAGATAACTCAGAGGATTAAAAACGGAAATGCTAGACGATCCAGCAATCCCATTTTGGGGTATTTATCTAAAAGAATTGAAATCAGGATCCCGAAGAGGCAGCGGAACACCATGTCCATGCAGCAGTATTCACAGTAACCAAGGAACGGGGACGATGCAAGTATGGATAGCGGAGAAAGCGGGGTTCAGGCACGACAGAGAATAGTCCTCAGCCTCTTAAAAGAAAAGAAACTGGGGCACCTGGGGGCTCAGTCTGCTGTCGGCGCAGGTCGTGACCCCGGGGCCCTGGCGCCCTGCCCGGGGTCCCGCTGCTGGTGCTCGCTCTCTTGCTCTCAAATAAGTAAATGAAAATCTGTTCATAAATAAACATCATTTTATAATATATAAAAAATATATAAAAATATATTTATTTATAATATCTAATATATCTAATATATATCTAATCATATATCTAATATAGATAAACATTTATTTATCAATAAATAAGAAAAAAGCCCTGTGCAAGAGGTGGTGATATTGGTAAATCTTAAGGACGTTGTTAGGTGAATAAGCCCATCACAGGACGACACCAACCGCGTGACATGAGGGGCCGCAACAGTCGGGGTCATGGGCTCGGAGGGGACGGGTGACCCGGGACTGAGCCACGAACCAACCTGCGTGAAGCCCTGGCCACGGGAGGCGAATTAGTCCCGACGCCCTGCCGGGCAGCACCCTGCGTAAGGCCAGCGATTCCACTGTAAGGGGCAGAGGGCAGGTTCGTGCTCAGTGCTCTTGCCAAAAAAAAAACCAAAAAAAGAATTAAAAAACCCAGCAAATTATAAACTTTAATTACATGCAGTTTACTGTATGTCAGTCATACTTCAATAAAGGTTGTTTTGTTTTATTTTGTTTTTTTTGTTTTTTTTCCAAAAAGATGAAACGCGGGCGCCTGGACGGCCCATGTCGGCTAAGCATCTGCCTTCAGCTCGGGTCACGATCTCAGGGTCCTGGGATCCAGCCCCAGGTCCAGGGGCTCCCAGATTAGTGGGGAGCCTCTCCCTCTGCCTGCGGCTCCCCCGCTTGTGCTCTCTACCAAATAAACCTAAAAAATAAATCTTTTAAAAAATGAAATGCAGGATTTCTGCATGGAGTCCTGCTGTGTTTCTGTGATGCACATACATATATACCTTTATCACCCTTTCTGAATTAAATATACACACAATTTAATTTTTTTTCAGTTTAAAAAAAATGACAAATTACTTTGGGCAACAGATACTGCCCTCCCATCACAGAGCCTGGAGTGAGTGGGGCTCGGGGCCCAGGTGAGGGCACAATGGTGGGCAACACAAAATGACGAAATGCTGTATAATCGTGCCTCTGGGAGGTCCCCAGGTAGGCCGACTCCTAGAGACAGAAAGTGGGATGCGGCGCCCAGGCGGAGGGTTGAGAGGAGAAAGCGGGGTCAGCGTCGGTGAGCACGGGGTCCCAGGGTGGCAGGAGCCGACGCCTCTCATGTCAACGGGCCGCTTTGAAGGCGTCCTGCGCCAGGGACTGTGTGCAGGTGCATCTGCAGGTGGACCCTGAGTGGCCTCCCCGGACCGTGCGGCACTCGGGGACATGAGCTGGGCCCAGGCCTGCAGACTGTACTCGGGCTGAACGGGGTCCTGTGGGGCCCACGGAGGGTGCTCAGGGTGAGGGCAGCCCTGGGGCAGGGGTACAAGTGCACGAGGTGGGCCGCAGCGAACTGGAGGACCAGGGGGCGCCCTGCAGCCGGGCCAGCCAGCGGCTCCCCGTGAATCAGCGGGGACCCAACCAGTGGCATTTTCTAGGTTGCATCAGGTCCCGCGGAGCCTTTATTTAGGATGGGTGAGCAGGGAGGGAAGCCCCCATCGTTCCCCCCCTGCTTGGCTTACCGTCTTCCCTCCTCTCCCTGGTCCTCGTGGCGCCCACACAACCGCGGTCAGAGTGACTTGTTTCCCAGGCCGAGGCCCCAACACCCCCCCTTGACACTTCTTTTCCTCGAGTCTCCACCACAGAAGGGCTGTCAGTGTATGTCCCCGAGCAGCGCATCTGCGGCCTGGGCGGCTGGCCTTACTGACCTCCCTCCCTGTGTGTCCCGCTTGGCCCGCCTGGAGGCCTCCCGGGACACCCAAGGTCCGTCCCCGGGACACCCGAGGCCTGTGCCCAGGACACCGAGGCCCGTCCCCGGGACACCTGAGGCCTGTGCCCTGGCCACCGCTCCCAGGGCCACCCTGGCTCCCATCGGGCACCTGCAGCAGCCGGGGCTGTCAAGGCCAGGACGGGCCCGCCCAGGACGGCTCATTCGGGTGCTTTTCTTTCTGTCTGAGCCCTCTGATGTGGGCACCGGTGAGGCCGCCGTCACAGCAGGGGCCGCTCAGCAGACACGACCCGATTCATTGCTACTCTCCCCCAGGGGGTCCCGGCACGGAGCCCGACACCCATCAGGGCCCCCCGAGCAGCCTCGACGGGCCGCTGACACTGCGTCTGGGTAAGTCACTGGAACCGCCTGGCCTCAGCTATCTCACGCTGGGTAAGACCATGAATGTGGTATTTTGGAAATTTTCAAACCTACAAAAAAAATGGAAGGAATAGTATAAGGATCCATCACATCTTTCCTCTGGGTTCACCCATTGGAAACATTTTGCCACATTTGCTTTATCTCACACTCAGGGTGCGCGTATGTGTGCGTTCTCGCGTGTGTGTCATCATTTGAGAAAACGGCAAACATCATAATACTTAAAACCTAAATATAAATTATAAAATATTAAATATAATATATAATTAAATATAATATGATAATAATTAAATATAATATAAAATATTAGTATATTTTACTATACTTCAATAGTAAGAATATTCTCCTGCATAAGTCCAAGATTAATATTGTATTTAAAGCATTTAAACTTGATAAAATACCATCTGATATCAGTCCATGTCGAAACCTTTCCCATTGACCCAATGGAGTCCTTAAAACTGCTTTTCTCTCTTTTTTTTTCTTAAATTTTATTTTATTTATTTACCTATTTATTTGTTTATTTTTGCTTTTCTCTTTTTTAATATCCAGGGTCCAATCGAGGATGATGCATTGGATTTTGTTGCCATGTCTTTCCAGTCCTTCCCGTCATCTCCCTCACTCCCAGTTTTGGGTGGTCTTTTATTACATTAGCATTTTCTAAGAGTCCAGGTCAGGGGTTTTGTAAAATGTCCCATAACATGTATTTACTTGACCGCTTCCCAACGTGGGATTCAGGTTAAACACTTTTGGCAGGATTTTGGCAACATTATGTAAGTGACGCCCCGTCATCCCATCGCATCTCATTAGGAAACATAAAATGTCTCATTATTGGGGATGCTAACTTTGATTGCCTAATTAAGGAATCTGCCACAGGTTTTCATTGTAAAGGTACTTTAACCCCTTGAAATAAATAACAAACGGCCCTTCAAGATGATGTGAATATTCATAGGCACACCTAGAGCTTTATTTTTTAGAGCTGTTTTAGGTCCGCAGCAGCACGGAACGGAAGCTACTGATTTCCCACACCTCTTGCCCCCCGCCCCACACGCAGAGCCCCCTCACACTACCGATCCCCTCCACCAGATGGGCTCACTTGGAATTGGCGAAGCTACACCGATACATCCTCATCACGCAAAGTCCGTAGTTCACGGCAGAGTCTGCTCTGCGCACAGTCTGTGGGTCTTGGCAAATATCTGAGGACGTGTACCCACCACTATAGTATCATACGGAACAGCTTCCCTGACCCCAAATTTCCCTACTTATTCCTCCCTCCCCACTAACCCAGGCACCCACTGATCTCTTTACCGTCTCCAAGTCTTGCCTTTTCCGGGATGTAGTATTTTGTAGCCATGCAGAGTATATGGCCTCTTTAGATATGGTTTATTTCACTTTGTAGTATGCATTTAGGATTCCTCCGTCATTTCACGGCTGGTAGCTCGTTTCACCTTAGTTCTGAATACTATTCTATTATCTGGATGTACCACAGTTTATTTATCCGCTCGCCCACGGAAGGGCATCTTGGTTTTCCCAAGTCTTGGCAGTTATGAACAAATAGTGTTCTGTACTGTAGATAGTGTTTTGTTTGGACATAAGTTTTCAGCTCCTTTGGATAAATACCAAGAAGTGCAACTGCTGGACCATATGGTGAATACCCTCCCCTGACAACTTCTCAGCTGTTGGTTTAAGGATCCAGTAATGAGTCTTGCCTGCACTGGTTATTATAATGTTGGTGGCAAAAATGATGATTTTTCTCATCATTCTTTCCACATGTATCAGTTGGCATTTTTGTTTTTGTTTTTGTAAAGAAAAGCTTTTACTGCACCCACCACGACCAACACCATGAAACTTGATGATTTTTTTAAAATTCATTGTGTTATGATCCACCCTATCATTTTTTGATGCTTGTATTTTCACAAATGTGGTCAGGGGGACCTGCTTAGAGCTAGGAAAATTTATGATTTTACTATATTATTACACCCTGTAATTCACTACAAAGAAGTAGTTATGCTATATTAAAATACTAGTTTTAAGCTCTGGTCCCTTTGCTTTGGGAAACTAGTAATAGTACCCAAGTGCCCCCCACCCCCAAGCACTCCACCTTCTTCTCTTTATCATTACAACAAAATAACCTATGCCCCTAGGCCCCAAATAGTTGGAAATCCAGCAGCATCCCCAACATTTTCAAAGGTCAGGGGCCGTGTCAGAGAGAAACAGTCTTCTACGATTACCTTCTCCACTCAAGGCAGCCCGATTCCGGATCTCCTTGGCTCAACCCAATGCCATCTCTTGCCTTATTTCTCCCAACCACGGATTCATCACCTTCTTCATTTTTCAATGCTTTGCTGAAAATATAGAGTTAGCACCATACCAGATAGGAAGTACCTTCGTATTCACATCAGATACCGTTGCTCTAGTATTCTCTGAGCTCCCTCCCTGGACCATCCGTTGTTTCCATTCTCCTACTCCATCTACCACAGCTCCTTTCCATATCGTCTCCACCACTAGTGGATGTGCAAAGGGAATGACCGCAGCCAACTCTTTATTCATGAACTAAGTCTAGAGTCACTCAACAAATAATTTTTAAGTTCCCCAGTGAATAACATCGTACTCCTCTTGACCTCAATCATCTTACCTGTGCAGATCCTTTCAACTACTTTCCTAGCTCCTCATCTTGGCATCCTCATCCTAGGTCCTTACATCTCTGCAGCCATGGCACCCCCGGTATCCTGTCTCTGGCTGGCTAGTCCCGGGTGGCCATCCCTCCTGGCTCACTGCAAGCTCAGGGTAAGACTCTTAGCAGCACCTTCTTCTAGCTCTCTGCCCCTTA
Organism: Canis lupus baileyi; assembly: GCF_048164855.1. Classification (NCBI taxonomy): domain Eukaryota; kingdom Metazoa; phylum Chordata; class Mammalia; order Carnivora; family Canidae; genus Canis; species Canis lupus. The sequence continues at coordinate 65,207,839 of NC_132850.1, read as the reverse complement.
TGGCCACCCCTCCTATCTTCCTATCACTATTCACAGCTCTCTATGAAAAAGCTGGAAATCTGCTGCACGGGACCCACTTCCTTATGCACAGACTGTTGAACTTTCCTCTGTGTCCAACCCAACTCCTCTGACTCTTTGCAGAGGAGGAGGGGCTGTTGAGTCACAACTGCAATTATGAGTTAGAACATTCCAGCTCCCAGCTGGAGAGAAGGAGAGACATGGGGAATATTATCCCTCCCAGGAAATAAATACATAATGAATATATGGGATTGACTTACTACTTCAAAAGTCATACACAGTTGTACACACACACTCTCTCTCTCTCTTCTAGTTATGTTCCTCCTGTCTATGGCATCTAGAGAAGGGAAGTTAAATAAAAATTGCCATTAAAAAGATAAGGAAGTCAATGATCTAACTTGCAGCAAACACAGTGTCAACTCCACTAAGGAGCACCGACTTGCCTGAGTCGTTATGAATTTTCTGCCTCATTTGGTACATATGACCTGGCCTGATGCCATGGCAGTGAGAACTTTAGCCAAACAATTACAAGCAAAAGTAATGACCTTAGCCTTAGGCCTAGATTATATTGAATTGCACTGAAATATAAAAAGCACCATTAACTAAGCATCTGTGAGTCGGTTTCTTGTTAAGAGACTTTTGATAAGTAAATACAGTGAGGGGATTGAGGAGGGACTAATGAGTACCCTTTCTAGGCAGAATAATGCTCCCCCAAAGATCCCCATCCTAGTTCCCAGAATCTGTGAATATGCTACCTTACATAGCAAAAGGAACTTTGTTAAGGATCTTGAGAGGAGTAGATTATCCTGGAATAGACAGGTGGGCCCAGTATGATCACAAGAGTCTTTAAAAGATGAACGAGGGAAGCAGAAGTTCAAAGTCAGAAAGAGACTCCTAACACGGGGAACCGAACAAGGGATAGTGGAAGGGGAGGTGGGCGGGGGGATGGGGTGACTGGGTGACGGGCACTGAGGGGGGCCCTTGATGGGATGAGCATTGGGGGTTATAGTATATGTTGGCAAATAGAACTCCAATAAAAATATATATAAAAAAATAAAAATAATAAAAATCTAGAAAAAAAAAAGGAGAGAGATTTGAAGATGCTATGCTGATGGACTTGAAAATGGAGAAACGAACCGCAAGCCAAGGAATGTGGGTAGCTTCTAAGATAGAAAACGACAAGGAAAAAGATTCTTGACTTCTGCAGAGTCAGAAAAAAAAAATGCAGCCAGGTGACTCACTGATTTTAGCTCAGTAAGAGCCATTTCATCTTCTGATCTCCAGACTTGCATTATCTTAAGTCACTAAATTTGTGATTATTTGTTACAACAGCAATAGGAAACTAATACACTTTTCTTCCCCAGTTGAATTTTGCACAAGTTCAAGAAAGGGGCAAAATATAGAGCAAGATATCACCTTTATTGCTGATAAAGCTGAGAATAGGTACTGTGACTCAGGTACACAAAGGTGAGGGCCTCCCAAACCAAACCCCAGATGACACAGACTCCACCACCAGCCAACTGCCATCTGGGGCCTGTCCTGGTAAAATTTATGGCAGGAAGTGCAAAGGGAAGCAGAATATATGCTTTCAGTTGGCAACTACACTTGAAAGAGAAAAAGGAGAGAACGAGACAAAGCTGGGCATCCCTAGATTCTCATCCCAAATGCCCGGAAGTCAGGTGATTCATCACATTCTAGCAAATTGCTTATTCTCACTGTGCCTCAGTTTTCTCAATTGGTTTAAAAGGAGGGGGGAGGGATTGTGATACATTGATAACTTATTTCACAATTTTGACGTGAGACTTACACAAGATAATAATTGTAAAGTACTTGGCACAGAGTCTGGCATGTAGTATGTATTCAATAATTGACCATTGATTATTTATTTATTTATTTATTTATTTATTTATTTATTTTATAATAAATTTATTTTTTATTGGTGTTCAATTTGCCAACATACAGAATAACACCCAGTGCTCATCCCATCAAGTGCCCCCCTCAGTGCCCGACACCCAGTCACCCCCACCCCCCACCCTCCTCCCCTTCCACCACCCCTAGTTCGTTTCCCAGAGTTAGGAGTCTTCATGTTCTGTCTCCCTTTCTGACCATTGATTATTATTGTTGCTAAGTGCCATTTCTGCATATTTCCATAGGTGATACAAAGCTTTGTTTTTTTTTTAACTTAAGGAATTAAAGAATCATTATAGAGAATTTGATGGCTTATATTAGATTGGTGGTTCTCAACCAGGAACTGTCCTCCAGGGAGCATCTGGCAATAACTGAAGACACTTTTGGTTGTCACGGTTGAGGGTGAATAGAGGTCAGAAACGCTGCTAAATATCTTACAATGCACAGGATTGAATTATCTAGCAAAGAATTATGTAGCCCCAAGTGTTGGTAGTGCCTGAGTTTTAGAAACGCTACTAGAAAATCCTGGAACTGAGTTGCATGAGAAAAATAACTCTTTAATTTATATTCTATTTATTAGGCAGCTGTCTGTAATATATAAGTCAAATACTGGAATGACATCATGTAGCCTTGTGATACAATGAGAGGAACATAGAAGAGGCACATAAAAATTGGAAACTTTTCTTAGGCTTTCATTCATTTATTCATTCATTCATTCATTTAAGAATAAGGAAACTCTTTTGGATATTTCTCTTAAAACAAGACTTCAGCCCCATTGCCCTATTCCCACCCCTAATAATAATACTTTTAGTTTCCCCACTGTGCTGTTTTCTCATCCACAGGTGGCTACAGAAATACCTGTAGGGTGGAGGTTTCCATCCTATGGACTACGGAGAACTTCAAGTGAATATGTGCAATAAGCCTCATCTAAAAACTGAAGACATGGGGATCCCTGGGTGGCTTAGTGGTTTGGTGCCTGCTTTTGGCCCAGGGCGTGGTCCTGGAGTCCCAGGATCGAGTCCCATGTCAGGCTCCCTGCATGGAGCCTGCTTCTCCCTCTGCCTGGGTCTCTGCCTCTCTCTATCTCTCTCTCTCATAAATCAATCAATCAATCAATCAATCAATCTTTAAAAAAATAAAAACTGAAGACATAATTTGTCTTTTACTTTTGTAAACTATTTTCTAATGAATGTAAGTGCTGCTGTGATAGGTAACATGAAATTCTAAATAAAAACATCACCATATTATATTAATAGTTATTTCTTGTCTTTGGGATGTTCTCAACCAATAGAGATACAGAATATACCTATAATCTCTGGTACAGGCATATTCTTGAAGTTTTTGGATGTGATGCTGGTCAAAATTAGGTATTTTTCAATATATCATATGTACTGAGACTGTGATCTTTCTTAGGCTCCATTATGGCCTTCCACTATGCCCCACCATGATCACCAGAACGCCAAAAGATTTGAATGCTTGTAGAGGTAAAATATTTGGGTAACTTCCTTTTAAAGTGGCCCAATTAGCATTGAGAGGAAACACCCATTTCCCCTACATCTATTTCTGAACCCTCTCCTCACCCCAGCCCCAACTGATTCATCTGTATGTCTTAGCACAGTGTCCTATCTGGGTCTCAGTGGTCAATTTTCTTTCTCATTTGGCCCAATGGCATGGCAGTGAGAACCCTTAGCCAAACAATTCCAAGCAAAAGGAATGACCAGGAATCAGGGAATGAGAAGCCAGGAATGATCACCCTCCTTCCTAAGCATGTGATTGTCTGAACTGAGAAATGTAGACACTTGTTCACCTGAAGGACAGGGCGGAGGAGGTGGCTACGTGAGAGTACACAGTAGAATGCGGCTTAAACAATAGAGCTTATTAATCCAACTGACAAGAAGTCTAGACGGAGAGCAATTCAAGTATTGGTGTAGTAGCTACACGACGTTACCAAGGACACATGTTTTTTTCTGTCTTTTCTACTAATCTTAGCTGTCGAGGTTGTCCCCTTGTGGTGGGGGAAGACTGCAAATGAAGAAGGCAGTTCTTCTTGTCCATCTCTTTTTCCCAGGTGGATAGTCTCTCCCAGAGGTTTCCCCCAGGGACCACTGACAGGGGGAGTTCACATGGCTAAGCTCGAGCTGCAAGGAGGAAGGGGAAACAAGCGCTGAACTGTCCGACCTAGAGGCACTTTGAGCAAAGGGTTAGGAATGTATCCCAATGAAAGACAAGAACTGGTAAGAAGGGTGGTATGTGCTTCCCACCGAGGCCAAGGAACCAGGTACGACCTCCTGAGATGGGGCCCTAGTTCAAGCTGAAAGAGCACACGTCTAGACGTTGGGGTCACAGCTAAGCTACTCTTGCTCTAACATCCACAGCAGCCCCAGTTTCTCTCCTTAACCTATTGTTCCCAAAGATCTCTATGGGATGAGTTTTCTTTATTGTCAAGGCAATTTAAACTCATTGTAGAAAAATGGAAAGTGCTAAAAAAAAATCAAGATAATTATGTTCTGAGATAATTACCACTAATGTTAATAGTTTGGCATATATGCCTTTAAACATTCTTGAATTAGCACACGTAGGCACAGTTTTAAAGGTATTTCTTACAGCATCTTCTTCCGCTGAGGTTCATAGAATACAAGACGGATTACGTGCTTAACTTCAAAAGCAGAACTATTAAAAAAAAAAAAGCTGAACTATTGTAGAAGACAAATTGAACTATTTACAAAGTAGCCAATGCCAGCTGATAGGCAAAGAAAATAGGAAAAATAAATAGCTTGGGATAGTGTCAATTTATTTATTTTTTATTTATTTTTATTTTTTTGCCAATTTTAAATACAGTTTTATTTAAGACATTGCATTTTCCACTTAACAATACAGTGCTTATAAAGTGCAATGTTTATTTCCTTTCCCTGTGCACATATTCCATATTCAAGTATCAAGAATGCCCAGTATATTTACTATAGCAGCTTCGACTTTAAAACTGCCATGGAATTTGCTACAAATTTGGGTCCTTCAGGATAGTGTCAATTTAAAGTTAATACATCAAGTTTCATATCAGCAAATGTGATGCTACACAGTATTTGGCTCAAGTGTAATGTTTGGTGAAATTAATTTCCGGCGCAGCATTTGAAACAAGGACACCATTAGCTTTCCCTGCATTCCCAGATTTGCTTGGACTATTACGGGCATAAATCATTCCTTCCATACTCCGTCGTGAATAATGCTGTATCATTAAAAGGATTTAGTGTATTAAATGTTCCTGTTTGAAAAAATATCCACATAAACCGCACTTTCATCTTTTAGAGCTTTCTTTGAGCTTGTATCTTAGGTACTATATTCAAATTTCTTCTTAAAAAAAGTCATTTCCCAAGTAGAAAATATAATAATTCTAAATTAATTAGCATCACAGAAACATTTTCCTTGCACTATGGGAAACACTTGCCCGCATCTCCCATATCACAGCTCTTACCACAGCTCGATAGAGCGATTTTGACCGGGCAGCCTGACTTTGCCCCTTTGATGCAGTTGTTTTGGTCAGGGGGATGTTTAGATGTTCAAATTCCAGCTCTGGCAGTTATTAGATAAAGCTTACCCTTTATGAAGTGTCCATTTTCTCCACTTGTGGAATGGAAATAGTGATATCTACCTTGGAGACTTGTGGGGAGGAGTAGATGAGGTATTGTTAAGTGCTTGTGTAATACTTGGGATGTGTTAGCTGCTCAGTAAGTAGTAGGGGTGACAAAACCAGCAGTTGGTATTGACAATGGTGACAATGAAGATGCAGTAAGAGCATATCAAAGGGGATCTAAAGTGATGCTTGCCCCTAACCTGAGGGCCTGGGGCAGGGATTCCTAAATAGAAGTATCCTCAATACGTTTAATGTGAACTAATGCGGCTTAAATCTGGAATTAATCCAAATTTTAGAAGAGAAAATTAAATTTACATAAACTGCAGCATCAAAAGACCTTAGGAGAACACAATCAGATACTAGGTCGCCGCACTCGCCAGCCAAATACAAAGCCACAGACCAGATGTACTTTTCACATCTGCCCCTTTCCTCAGCTCAATAAATGAATTGAGTGACCTTTATTGTGTTGGTGACTTGCTTTTTCCCAAGTACTTGCTAGGTGCTCCTGTTTTTGCCTAGCTATGACAAAAATTCTAGAAACTATTAATCAAGAGTCGGAGTATGCCCAATCATAAGAGAAATATCTAAGGCACAGAAGCAGGCATATGAAAGGGAAAAAGACGAACGGTGAGGGAGAGATTGTAGTTTGGTAAATGGTACAAACATGCATAGAACAAAGATTAAATAAAGAACAACCACTATTCCCAGAGGATTCTCATGAAAATTTCACCAGCAGCATCCGTGCAGTGCTGGGAGCATATGTGACTGCTTTCAAAGATGCTTCAGCAGCAAGAGGCAGTTTCTACCTGCCCAGGAGGAAAGGTGCTCTGTCGCATTCCCCTGGCGGGAAGACACCCGAGCAGAGCAGAGAGAGTTTGGTGTTGACCTGCCCTGGGAAACTTCGCGCGACCACGGCTCCCATCCCCACTCAACACTCCTCGCTTAAAAAGAACAGAGGAGAAAAAGTCATGTTGTTCTATGAATTAGACCCAAGGAAAATTAGGTATAGTTCTTGCTGAAAGAGTAAAAAGAAAATAATTCTCTTAAAAGGCAGGAATTTCTTAATCTCAAATGATATTCAGAGTTTGAGAAAGAAGGTACGACTACAAATTAACTACCACTGCATGAAAGGAAACATGGAAGCGGCTAGTAATTCAGATATATTGATTGAGCCTGAAATTATTTTTCTGCGGAATCTCTCACTAAAATGGTCACGATGGCCATGGGTCATGTGCAGTGTGATTTCTCTGGCTTGTGAGACCCAGGGTGCCGTGATCATGCATACGCATGTGGGCACAAAGTCTTTAGGCAGCAGCTGATGGAAACACGGTTGTCAATAGTGTTTTTGAGACACACGATTCAATCTGGACGAGAAGCTCAATGTGCATCCGACACTGTTCTCTGTAAATGTAGGACTGGACGCGACCAGGGCACGGGTGAGAGTCTGATTTGGGCTCAGTGAGCCCGTGTAAGCATTTGTCCATTTGTCTCCTTCTGCAGTAGTGGAATGTGTTCCCTCCCTGCCTAACAGGTGGAGCAGGGTGTGGGGCCGAGAACCACACAATGAGCATGGTTCACACTGTCTGCCCTACAGACTCCTCCCTCAGAAAGTTCTAGCCCTCACTTCTCAGAGCACTGTGAGGTTTTGCTTGGTTTAAGGTTACTACGTTCTTTTTTTTTTTTTTTTTTAAATTTATTTTTTATTGGTGTTCAATTTACTAACATACAGAAGGGTTACTACGTTCTTGAAACAGGTTGTAAAAGGTTCAATTGCTCGAACACGGGAATATACAAGGAAGGGAACTCTTGTCTAAAACCATCAGGTTAGGTCCTATTGAATTTTAATTTAGTAGTTACATATTTCAGCCTGAGTATTTATATGGTGACTTAAAAATTAAGAGACTTAAAAATTTGAGTGACTTAAAAATTTCTCAACTCGGGATGCCTGAGGGGCTCAGGGGTGGAGCGTCTGCCTCTAGCTCAGGTTGTGACCCCGGGGTCCCTGGATCAAGTCCCACCTTGGGCTCCCTGCAAGGAGCCTGGTTCTCCCTCTGTCTGTGTCTCTGCCTCTCTCCGTATCTCTCATGAATGAATAAATACATTTTTTTAAAAATTCTCAAATCAAGGTTGAATAGGGGAGCTTTCTGATCACTACATCCGGTAAATGAATGAGCACACTTGCACACTTGTGCACACACACACACACACGCCAGAGTCACTCAGCATCAACCACAGACTGATCAGTTCTCTCCCATCAGAAAGAAAGAGAGAGACAATGGGATGGAGGGAGGCAGGGAGGGAAGAAGAGAGGTATGGAGGGAAAAAGTATGGAAGGAAGTGGTTCTTGCATGAAAACCTAAACTTCCAAAGTAGAAAGAACCCTTGAAAAATTAAGTAGCAATCGAATATAATGCTTTATCCAGTTTCTGATTGGATTCCAATGTCTCGAGGCTCTTATTTCACTATTTCATTTTTTGCAAATGCTTCGCATAAACCCTATTTCAAGGGCAGTGCAAGACAGTGGTTAAGACAGGTCCTTGTGGAATCCCGGCTGTGTCGCATACCCAGCGTGCCTTACAAAAGTTACCGGTGTAACCGCCACCGGTACGGCTGGCATGGCATCTGCCCCTTCCAGACTGGGGGGTGAGGATAAAACAAGCTCTTACATGTTCAGCACCTAGCACAGCACCTCGTCCCGAGTAATAGTCAAGAAATGTCAAGTGTCTGCTAAACCCCACCTTTCAACCCCAGCTACATATTAGGACCTGGATAGCCTTTGCAAATACTGATACCTAGGCCCTCTCCCATTCTGACGGGACCAGAGTCTCCTGGGTAGTCCTCGGCATCTAGATTTTTTTAATGCTCTCTCTCAGTTTTGTGCAATTAGAGTTAAAAGCCACTGAAAACAGTTCATGGTCAAAGACCGTGCCTATTTTGTTCACCCCTGCATACCTAGGACCTAGCCCAGTACTCAGTATAGGGAAGGCCCTCAATGTATGTGCTGAATGAAGGAATATAACAAAATCTATTTAACATATTCTAAGGTAAATTAACAATAAATATCAACATTTTGAGTGTTTACAAGCCAAGAAAAATCGAGCGTCTCAACAGAAAATTGAGAATCCCAAAGCTTCTGTATTTAACTTGCAAGCAAAGAAGCAAAGTGCCTTTGCAGTCGCTACTGTACTGTTTTGGGTAAAATGATAAAGTAAAGCAACTAAGAATAGCTTCCTGCAACAATTTCTAAAAACCTTACACTAGAGGAATATGCTCAACTTTATCTCCTTGCAGCATAACGAGTACAAAAGGTTCTGTCTGCACGCAAGAAGGAATTAAGAGCCTCAAAGCAACACCAAATAGGTCAGAAGCAATCACAATATAGTCATTACTGTGACTGAAAACTATCTCACCCGATTTATAGGAGCTGACCCACGCACTTACTCGGTCTTAGGGCAGAGGAACACCGCTGGGGAAGAATTCGGTGTCACCTTTAACTTGCTTCCCTACGAACCCATGAGACAAAGTTCTCACACGTGCCCGTGAACATTCAGTGCCTTTCCGAGGCTATTCACCTGGTGCTAATACCACCACACTGCCTTCTACACGTGCCCTACAACTTTCTCAGCTCAAGATTACACCTGATGAATATCTTTATGACACTACAGAATCTCAATGGCAGGAAAAAGGTGATTATTCCCTGGTTGCTCAGCTGCTCCCACTTGTCAGCTGCTCCCACGATAACGCTATGTAACAAAACACCCCCAAACTCAGCAGTTTACAAGAACAAGCATTGGTTCTCTTCCTCCTGTAGCTGTGAACCAGTTTGGCTGATCTAGACTGGACTCAGCTGAGCAGCCCTACTTCCTTCTCGGGGACAGCTGGCTCCAGGCTGTGAGCTGGGAAGCTCTCTGCACACGGGGCCGGGCTGAGCAGGTCCGAGCATTCCCGGGCTCCTGTGAGGGGTGCAGACTCCAGGAGAACAAAGGCCGCGGCCTCTTATTGCTGCTGGAGTATGTGCTGCTGGAGTATGTGCTTATTGCTGCTGGAGTATGTGCTCCTGGGGGTCTGATGTGGGGAGGGAGGGAGCAGGGGCGGGAGCAGGGGACGGAGGGAGCACAGTGACCTCACAGAGACCGTCCACGCCCTCTTAGCCTGGCCCGCTCCCGGCCTTCTGGATCCCCTCCTGGGCAGCGCAGGGCCACGACCGCACCTGCTGTGTGTCCTCCACCTTCCCACCTTCACCCTCCAACTGCTCCCAACGCTTCGGGGGTGCGCTGCCATCTTCAGGGACGTGTGTGCAGGAGGCACAGGGGCAGGAGCGCAAGTGAACCCCGGGCTTGTAGGGTGCCCTGTGGTGCCCCGATGGCCCCCTCGCTCGCAGCAGCTGGCTGGCAGGCCAAGCGCCCTGTGGACTTCCCTTCCAGAATCCCTTACCTGCCTCCCACTGCCCCTCACAAGCTTCTCTCTCTTTATGCAAAGGAGCTCATCCCTCCTCGGTGTGGGTGTGGGTGTCGGGGCCTGAACTGTCCTGGGGAGGGGGGACCAGCCCACGTGCAGGCGGCGGCCATGCTCTGGACCGCGGCCTGGAGGAGGCCAAGAGCCTCTCTGTTTCTAGGCTCAGTTCCTTGCCTCTCCTTCCTTTGCTCGCCGGCCCTTACTTTTCTTTTCTTCTTTTCTTTTCTTTTCTTTTTTTTCTTTTCTTTTCTTTTCTTTTCTTTTCTTTTCTTTTCTTTCTTTTCTTTTTTTTTTACTTTTCTTGAACGACACCTGTCGTGTGAGTATCTTTCCCTCTCCTGAGAGCCAGAATCCTTTTTGAAAAAGTTCCTTTTCCCTACACACAAACGTGGTTTTCCATGGATTTATAGATGTGAGCATTCTAGGTTCCTATTTCTAGTGCAGTGTTTTAAATTTTTCGTGCCCTATTTTGCTCGGTGTTCTCTCTCCTTCACTGCTATCCGTGTCAGCAACCTGCGTTACGCATCTCTCCACATGTCCCTTCGTGCTCATACAGTTGCACGTGAGCATCCGTATATATACAAGCATATTGCATGGACCACATTTTTGTTTTATAAGAACCAGATCGTATTTTACAGACTTTTCTATATCTTGGTTTTTTTTTTTTTCATGCAATAGTATCTCATGGAAATTCCTTCTAACCACCTGGTTTGGGTCCAATTCTTTTTTTTTTTAAATTTTTTAAAGATTTGATTTATTTATTCATGAGAGACACAGAGAGAGAGACAGAGACACAGGCAGAGGGAGAAGCAGGCTCCATGCAGGGAGCCCGACGTGGGACTCGATCCCAGGATCTGGGATCACGCCCTGGGCTGAAGGCAGATGCTCAACCGCTGAGCCTCCCAGGCGTCCCTCTAATTCTTCTTTGTGATGAGACGAACGTTCCATCATTTATTCACCATTCTCCCATTGGTAGGCATTTGCTCTCTCCCAATTTTTGCCCAGTTGATGCTGTGATAAGCATCCTTGAACATATATTAACTCCTGGTGCTTTACCTTCAGTTTCTCAGAAGGAAGATTTGCTAGGTTGACAAATAGATGTATTTTTATTTTTAATAGCCATTTCCAGCTTATATTCCAAAAAAACCCCAAAACTCTACAACAATGCATATTTCCATCGACAGAGTGAGGATACTCTTCCCCCGACGCCCACCAGCACTGGATGGGACTCTTACAGGCCGAGCGTTCTCCGAGGCGGAAGGCTTGCATTTCCACAGACTCTACTCAGTTTGAGCGTCTTTATTTTTCACGAATTGCCTCTGAATACGTTTGGCCCGTTTTCCCATTGAGGGTTCATCTCTTTGTCAATCTGTAAAAGTGCTTTTTACAGGACTCCTCTATTCATCCTCTACATTGTATTTCTCCAAATTCATTTTTTGATTTTTTTTTAATTTTTAAAGATTTTATTTATTTACTCATGAGAGACACAGAGAAAGAGAGAGAGACCTAGGCGGAGGGAGAAGCAGGCTCCCTGCGGGGAGCCCGACCTAGGACTCGATCCCAGGACCCTGGAGTCATGCCCTGGACCCAAGGCAGATGCTCAACCACTGAGCGCCCCCACCCGTCCCCCGCATCCATTTTTTATTTATTTGTTTAGAGTATCTTTTTCCACACAGAATCTTTCCCTTTTTCAATTTCTGATAGTCTTTTTTTCCTGCTTTATAACTTCTGAATGTCAGTCTTGTTTAAAATCTCCCCACTGGGTGGCTTAGTCAGTTAAGCATCCGTCTTCCACTGGGGTCGTGATCCCAGGGTCCTGGGATCCCCTCTCAATGGGATCCTTGCTTGGCAGGGAGCCTGATTCTCCCTCTGCCTCCTGCTATTCCTCCTGCTTTTGTTCTCTCTTTCTGTCAAATAAATAAATAAAATAGTTCAAAAATAAATAAATAAAATCTCACCTTCGGAAGGTACATGTAGTTATCTCTTGGATTTTTCTTACAGGTCCTTTTCAAAACTGTTTTATTATCTACCTTTAAAATTGTACTCTATGTGATGCTAAGAAAAATAATCTGAAACTCAAAAATACCGCCAAAGAAGGGCTGCATGTCCTTCCCTGGGATAGACCCGGCCTGCAGGTGAAGAGACATGCCAGGCTTGATTTGCTATTTACTATCGATTAAGACCCAGACTCTATGACTTTTCATGTAGACTGTTTTTTTTTTTTTTTTTTTTTTTTGCAAATTATTTCTGTTCAATGGAGAAAAAAGTTACAGTTTTATTTCCCTATTGGACAGGAACCGGTTTTGTCTTTAACTTAGCAAGCTTGTTCCAGCCTGCCTCCCCTGACGCTGTTCTCCAAATGCTCTTTGAACTGGTTTAACTGTGCCTACCAGTTGCCTTACTCAGAGTTAAATAAATCTTTGACTTGTGTGCAGTTGATATTCATAGGAGAGTCCTTTTTTTTCTTTTTAAAGATTTCACTTATTTATTCATGAGAGACAAAGAGAGAGGCAGAGACAGAGGCAGAGGGAGAAGCAGGCTCCACGCAGGGAGCCCGATGTGGGACTCGATCCCGGGTCTCCAGGATCATGCCCTGGGCTGAAGGTAGCACTAAACCCCTGAGCCACCCGGGCTGCCCGAGAGTCATGTTTTTAACTTTAAAAATTATACTTTGACACTAGAATGTATTTTTGTATGTAACGTAAGAGAGCTTTAATTCTGTTTTCCTCCACGTGAATGGTCCATTTGTAACAACCCTAAAAAAATCTGTCCTTTTCCCCCTCTAAAGAGTAACATGTACTTAATTTTTCCATGCCTGGAATAAAACACGGTGTATAGTAGGCATGCGGTAAACAGAGTTTGGGGGAGCCCTGCATGTTCTGTGTGTTGGGTTCTACATCTTGGCTTTCTATTCAGTTCTTCGAAGCGATTAGTTTATTCTTTGGTCAATACCATCGATTTGCTTACTCTGCTATGATAGTCCGTTCTGATACTTGAGAACACAGCCACTTTGGGTTAATTTTCTTTTTCAAAATTTCTACTCTATTTGTCCTTCCATATAAGATCATTTTATCCAACCTTTTTGGAATTTTATGGAGATCATTTTATAAGATCATTTTATCCAACCTTTTTGGAGAATTGTAGATTTATCTATTAATTTTGACAAAATTGATGCTTTGTTATGATAAGCCCTTCCATGCTAGAACACGGTGTATCCTTCTATTTATTCAGCTCTCGCTTTATGTCTTTCAATAACAATTTTATGGTCTTCTTTATATAGGTCCTGTATCTTGTTATCTTTATTGCTAAGTATTTCTTTAGATATTGTTGCTCTGTCAAACATAGGGCATTTTTTTTCCCATTTCCATGTTTAGGCAATTTTGGCTAGAACAGAAAGAAAAAAAAAATATTGATTTTCACATCTTTATCTTGTGGACAAATGCCTTACTAGATTCTCATTATTTTTAATAGTTCATCTGACTCACATTAGTTTGATCTTTCTCTGGCCCCAAAGTGCTTTCAGAGCAACAATAAAGAGTAAGCATTTACCTCACCTGACAACTTTCAACATGCTCCTTATTTTTTCTTAGTAAACACGCATTATTTTGTCTAATTTCTGCCTAAGAGAAAAAGAAGAGTCCTACAGGAGTGCCACCCACGAGAAGACAGTCTAAATGTAAAAGGCTCTAAACATACACTCGGTCTGGAAAAAATAAAATCCAAACAGGCGTGAGGCAGTGAAAAAATACAGCTAGAATCAGAAAAGGGAAAATGTGAGTCATCAGGACTAAGGGATAGTATGAGATTGAAAGACGTTAGTAACAAGGTCAGAAGGCAGAGGGTCTGGGAGAAGATTGGGAGGGGGAACGAGAAATCCAGCAGGAAAGGGTTTTCGGGCCTAGGCTTAACCCTGGCGAGGACACCCACGGGCGAAGTTCCTCTGCGGTTGGAAACCTACACAAAACCAAGGGTCCAAGCACTTGCTGAGGCACCGCACACATTTTTATTTATTTATTTTTATTATTTTTAAAGATTTTATTTATTCATGAAAGACACACAGACAGAAAGGCAGAGGCATAGGCAGAGGGAGAAGCAGGCTCCATGCAGGGAGCCCGACGTGGGACTCGATCCTGAGACCAAGGATCACACCCTGAGCCAGGGGCAGGTGCTCAACTGCTGAGCCAGGTGTCCCACCGCACACATTTTTAAAAAAGAAAGCAGATCTATGTAGATACTTTGAGAAGAGCATACTCAAATTAGGAAGTGCCTTTTTAGTATTCTTTGCTTAATCTAGACACCTCACTTGTAATACTCCTGGCTGTTAATTCCAGGCGTGTTGTTTTGTTATGTTTTGTTTTTGTTTTTTGGTAGTTCTTTTTCCCTCTGGCTTTTAAAATAAAGTGAAAAGGGAAATCTGGTTATCATCTTTTTCATGAATAATATACCAGTACTTGGTCTTAGGTGATTTAACCATACCATTTTTTTTTCTTTTAGTCTATGAAATAAATCACTTTCTGATTTATTCAATTAAAAATAAATTGTCTTTTATATAGGAAAAAGGTCAACCAAGGCACTTATGTTTTTCAAGTCCATTTGTTCTTCACGTTATCAGTGTTGAAAGAGGTATTTCCAGCTAGCCCATGCTTGCTCTAAATTTCCCGAGTGACATTTACCTTAGAGGAAATATCTTCATTTGCCATCATCTGAGTCAACATTATTGCAAAGCAAGTTTGGTCGTACCAAGGTCACACTGGACTCTCAGTTTGGATAAATAGAGGACCAGTGGAAAATGCAGTGGCACCATCTCTCATGGGGCCAAGAGAAGAGACTCTGCAGACCGAACAGCTGTATTCTCTTTATTCTTTAAAAAAGAACACACAAAGGGAACAACAGTCACTGCTTTTGAGGCTTACATCCACGGTTATCTGCCTTTACCTTCCATCGCCACCCACCACTTCACTCTGGAAATACAGCCAGGCCTCCTCCTTGCGCTTGTCAGAGGTGCAGGCGTCTGCCGCAGGCCAGAGTTCCCGTGGTATTGCTCTACACCCTTCTTTGCACTCTCTTAACCTTTCAGTTATTTTTTTTAA
Organism: Canis lupus baileyi; assembly: GCF_048164855.1. NCBI lineage: Eukaryota > Metazoa > Chordata > Mammalia > Carnivora > Canidae > Canis > Canis lupus. The sequence continues at coordinate 65,192,740 of NC_132850.1, read as the reverse complement.
AGATTATTTATTTATTTATTCATGAGAGACCCAGAGAGAGAGAGGCAGAGACGCAGGCAGAGGGAGAAGCAGGCTCCACGCAGGGAGCCCGACGTGGGACTCGATCCTGGGTCTCCAGGGTCAGGCCCTGGGCTCAAGGCAGGTGCCAACCGCTGAGCCCCCCGGGGATCCAACCTTTCAGTTCTCAGCCTGCCTCCTGGGACACGGTATTTTCTGCTCCGCTCTCCACAGGCCTGGCAAGTAACTTTCAAAATTTCCTGAGACGGGCCCACGACGAAAACCATTTTTTAATTTGTAACCCAGGACCTAAATAAACACAAAACAACTAAAATAAAAATGCTAAGGAACAATGCTTACCTTGACAAGGTCTGATGTACTCTAGTATTTTCTCTTCTGTTTTATGCTATTTCTGTTTTTTTAAATGCTGGGCAAGACTCACCAAATCAAAATTCCAGAATCCAATGGTGAGCCACAGAGGGAGAACTGCCTCTATCTGTGCATGAGGAATAACACAGCCGAAGCACCCACATTTCTAAAGAGAGCAGGAAGGTGACACCCTAACTTGAAGAATCATTGAATTATAGTAATGCCCAGCTTAGTTCTATCTTCCTTTCAAGGTCTAAAGTCCTAGGTGGGTAAGTCATCCTTTCATTTGTCATGTGGTCACTGAAAAAATATATTAATTGAGCACCTTCTGTAAGCCTGAAAATAGAAGCTAATAGGTCAATATCCTATGATATATCATGTTCTGGGCTCTTTATGAGAATGTGCCCATAACAGGGACACCTGGGTGGCTCAGTCAGGTTAGCATCTGCCATGGGCTCAGGTCATGATCCCAGAGTTCTAGGGTCCAGCCCAAGTCGACCTCCCTGCTCAATGGGGAGCCTGCTTTTCCCTCACCCTCTGCCCATCCCCTGCTTGTGCAAATACTCTCTCCTCTCTCTCTCCCTCTTTCTCTCTCTCTCAATATATATATATATATATATATATATATATATATATAATATAAATATTTATATATTAACATATATAAATATAAAAATATTTATATATTATTATATATTATATATTATTAATAAAATGTTAATATATATTAATATATAAATCTAAAATATTTATTTATATATAATAAAATCTTTAAAAAAATGAGATGCCTATAAGAACCACTGAACCCTATCATGCGGTGGCAGGAACTATTCTAGATAGTGGAGATGTACTAGCAAATACGAAACGTTCCCTGTTACGTTGTTTTTGCAGGAAGATGTGTTCCATAAAACCGTTTGTATTTTCTTGGCCCAATAGTTCTTGATTGGGGTTTGCTTTTGCCTTCCACAGGACAGTTGGCAATATCTGGACACAATTTGGGTTGACATGGCTTGAGGATTTTGCCGGCATGGAGTGGATAGAGGCTTGAGATGCTGCTAAACATCCTACAGTACACAGAACACTCACACACACACAATATGCAACACACACTCTGATACACACACACACACACACACACACACACCCTAAAGAATTACTCAGCCCAAAATGTCAACAGTGCTGAGGCTGAGAAATCCTGTTTAGTCTTTTTGTAATGATCAATGCATATATTATGAGATCATGAGATAAGAATCAGGTTGCTCAGTGACCATAAACAGCATTTTCTTCCTTGTGATACTAACTGGCTTAGTATCAGTTATAGACAAGTCAAAAATTTTGAAGTGGTGGGAAGTGATGGGGAACCCTGAGCACTGCCTGTGTGCTGAGGACTATGCTGGAGGATGGGTTTCCATGCGTGTAGGTGTAGACCGGGGGCTGGGGGAAGGGCGGGAACACACGAACATGGCCAGACAAGCCAACATGTTGCGTACTCTGACAGTCTTGGGCCCTATCTACAATCAAATCCACAATCTGATCTCATTTAACAAAAGATTTAACTAGGAGAGTAGTAATCCAGCTACATCCACATTTTTCAGGAAACAACTGAATTCTTAAATAAACACACTAAACTTTAAAAACAAATCAAAGAAAATGAGTTCATGCACACTTAAAGTAGCGTTTCAAGCCAATGAAAACAAGACACCAATGTTTATAATGCTCAAAACACTGGCGGAGGGGAAAAATTACCGTAAGTAATAATAAACAGCAGTAGGTCTAGACCAGACCATAAAAATGGCTAAACTTTACTTTTCCCAAGTTACTCAGATTCTACAGGAAAAATACAGAAAGCCAATTACTTAGAACTGCTGAACTGCCTGCAGGCAAAAGATGCTCTGTTCAACAATTACACACAAAACGTATCTGGAATAACACTCCTGATCAATCTTCCTAGAAAACCAGGTTTTCGGTTTAAACATTTCCAGTTTAAAAACCATGACTTCTGATGGTTTGGCATTTTTCTTTGTCTTTTAAGCTTTTGGTTCTAAGGAATATTCTAGTTCTTTTAAAAATAGAAAGTTACTGTTAAAATGTCTATACTACCCAAAGCAATCTACACGTTTAATACGATCCCTATCAAAATACCACCAGCTTTTTCATAGAGCTAGAACAAACAATCCTAAAATTGGAGTGGAACAACAGAAGACCATGAATAGCCAAAGAAATCCTGAAAAAGAAAAAGCAAAGCTGGAGGCATCACTATTGCAGACTTCAGGCTATATTACAAGCCGTAGTCATCCAGATAGTATGGGCTAGCACAAAAATGGACACATAGATCAACGGAACAGAACAGAGAACCCAGAAATGGACCCACAAGTATATGCTCAACTAATCTTCAGCAAAACAGGAGAGAATATCTAATAAAAAAAAAAAAGGCAGTCTCTTTGACAAATGCTGTTGGGAAAACTGGACAGCAATATGCAGAAAAATCAAACTGGACCACTTTCTTATACCATACAAGAAAATAAATCCAAAATGGATGAAAAACCTAAATTTGAGACAAGAAACCATCAAAATCCTAGAGTAGAACACAGACAGTAACCTCTTCTCTCTCTCTCTTTTTTTTTAAGATTTTGTTTATTTATTCATGAGAGTCAGAGGGAGAGAGAGAGAGAGAGAGAAGCAGAGACCCAGGCAGAGGGAGAAGCAGGCTCCCTGCAGGGAGCCCGACGCGGGACTCGATCCCAGGTCTCCAGGATCATGCCCTGGGCCAAAGGCAGGCACTGAACCACTGAGCCATCCAGGGATCCCGACAGTAACCTCTTTGACTTCAGCCATAGCAACCTTTTACTAGGCACATCTCCAGAGGCAAGGGAAACAAAAGTGAAAATGAACTACCAGGACTTCATCAAGATAAAAAGCATCTGCACAGTGAAGGAAACAGTCAACAAAACTATAAGGCAACCTGTGGAATAGGAGAAGACACTTGCAAATGGCGTATGTGATAAAGGGCTAGTATCCAAGATCTACAAAGAACTTACCAAACTCAATGCCCCAAAAATAAATAATCCAGTTAAGAAATGGGTAGAAGACACGAATAGACACTTCCAAAAAAGATATCCAGATGGCTAACAGACACATGATAAGGTGCTCAACATCGCTCGCCATCAGGAAAATACAAATCAAAACCATGATGAGATCCCACCTCACACCTGTCAGAATGGCTAACATCAAGAACACAGGAAACAACAGGTGTTGGTGAGGATGTGGAGAAAGGGGAGCCCTCTGACACTGCTGGGGGAATGCAAACTGGTGCAGCCACTCCGGAGAACAGCATGGAGGTTTCTCAAAAAGTTAAAAATGGAACTACCCTAAACCCCAGCAATCACATTACTAGATATTGACCCAAAGGACACAAAAGTACAGATTCAAAGGGGTACATGCATCCTGATATTTATAGCAGCATTAGCAACAGTAGCCGAACGAGGGAGCGAACCCAAATGTCCCTCGACTGATGAATGGACAAGGAAGATGTGGTCTACGTATGCAATAGAATGTCACTCAGCCATCAAGAGGAATGAGATCTTGCCATTTGCAATGAGGTGGTTGGAGCTAGTGTGTATTCAATGAAGAAAGTCAGTCAAAGACTAAAACCATATGATTTTGCTCATCTGTGGAATTTAAGAAGGAGCACAGGTGAACATGGGGAAGGGGAAAAAGAAGAAAAGGAGGGATCCCTGGGTGGCGCAGCGGTTTGGTGCCTGCCTTTGTCCCAGGGCGCGATCCTGGAGACCCAGGATCGAATCCCACGTCGGGCTCCCAGTGCATGGAGCCTGCTTCTCCCTCTGCCTGTGTCTCTGCGCCTCTCTCTCTCTCTGTGTGTGTGACTATCATAAATAAATAAAAATTAAAAAAAAAAAGAAGAAAAGGAGAGAGGAAATAAGCCATAAACAAACAAACACAAACCAAAGTGTTCTCAACAGAGATCAACAGGGTTGATGGAAGGAGGTGGGGGGGATGGGCTAGGTGGGTGGTGGGAATTAAAGAGAGCGCTTGTTTTCATGAGCTGGATGTTGTGCGTGAGTGACGACTCACTAAATTCTACTCCAGAAACCAACATTGCACGGTATGTTGACTAAAATTTAAGTAAGTAAGTAAATAAAAAATAAACAAATAATTAAATCTAAATAAAAACAGAGGGTTAAAGCATGTGGATTTAGAGGTGTTTCCAAGGGTCCTATCAACCCTCCGAGTCTACAATTCTTCGATAAAAAATAAAACTTTTTATTTATTTATTTATTTATTTATTTATTTATTTATTTATTTATTCATGAGAGACAGAGGGAGAGGGAGGCAGAGACACAGGCAGAGGGAGAAGCAGGCTCCATGCACCGGGAGCCCGACGTGGGATTCGATCCCGGGTCTCCAGGATCGCGCCCTGGGACAAAGGCAGGCGCCAAACCGCTGCGCCACCCAGGGATCCCCAACTTTTTAATAGAGAAAAATTGGACAACTCTTTTCCTCTGCATTTCCTCCTATTTGAGCAACATTGGCTGCAGCCCTGCAAAATGACCCAGCTTGTGGAAAGCCTATGTGTTTGCTGAGTACGTCAACTCTCCCCGGTTCCTACCATTTGGAAAGGCATATGTTATACCTGAACCCCGAGGGCATTACTTGGCACCGGAAGTACACAATGCAGTGTCTTGAATATGGGGCTTGCTTATGGCACCACTTCTCTGAGAAAGAGTCTTGAAACTAGGGACAATCCCGTTTCTCCCCTGGCTTCAGGGTCTTGGACAAAAGAGCACACGGGGGGAGCAGTCGCGAAGAGCAGGCCGGATGTCATTAAGGGGGCATACCGGGGCACCTCGCCATCACCAAGAGAAGGAGCAAGGAAAATCATCCAAAGTCATGACCCAGAGACCAGGAGGGACAAGGAAATCTCCGACAACTTCTCAAGATGCATCCTAATGTCCTGAACCCAGCAGGACTAAAGGAATGTTTGCCCGAATGATTTGATAAGAGCGAAGATTACAGCTCGAATGATTTGATAAGAGCGAAGATTACAGCTCGGAGTGTCAGTGGTTAGATGTGCACCTGTCAGCTACTCTACCCGCGGCCCTCCCTTCCGCACTTCCTTTCTAATCCAGGGGTGCCCCCCACTTCCTCTCCCCGTCCTCCTCCTTCCAGTTCCCCCTCCTCACATATCCACATATATGGTTGTGTATATACATAAAAAGCTTTAGCTTTTTAAAATAAAGAACATTTTAGAATTTTTATCATCTTGTTTAATCCAATTCCCGTTTCTCACTAAGACGTTAAATTTTGACTTCAAGACTGTCTGAATAAGCTTCCAAATGAATGAATATAATCTTGGATTATATTTTTATTCGACTCGATATATAGTAGATCTTATTTGTCATCCAATTTGAAAACAAATTTCAAAGTTAGCCAAACTGCACAGCGGTGATATCGGTTGATTTTTAATAGTCTGAAACTATTGTATTATGAGCATCAGATAATTTCCTAGCAACAGAAGCTACAGTTTAGAGTTTCGGCAGCTGCTTAACCTGAAAGTTGGCATTATTTTCACATCCATTAGGATTCTGATGAGATTTTCAGTCTGAAGGCATTTGACAAGTTTGGCTTTACATAAAAAAGAATGAAATCTTGCTATTTGCAGTGACATGGATGGAGCTAGAGTGTATCACGCTAAGTGAAATAAGTCAATCAGAGAAAGACAAATACCATATGATTTCACTCATATATGGAATTTAAGAAACAAAACAAATGAGCAAAGGGAGGGGAGAAAGAAAGACAAACAGAAACAATGGCTCACTAATGACAGAGAACAAAGTGATGGTTACCAGAGGGGCGGTAGGGTGGGCGGGATGGGTGAAACAGGTGATGGGGATTAAGGAGTGCACTTGTCCTGGTGAGCACAGGGCGATTAAAATAACAATTAAAAAAAAAAAGGATTAGGAAGTACTAAGAATGTGATGTGCAACATAATGACTATAGCTAACACTGCCCTATGATATGTAGGAAGGTGCTAAGATTAAGTCCTAAGAGTTCTCATCACAAGAGAAATCTTTTTGTTTTCTTTCCTTATTTATTTTCTTTGTATTTTATCTATATGAGAAGTTGGATGTTAGCTGAATTCATTGGTAATCATTTCACAGTGTAAGTAAATCAAACCATCAGGCTGCCACCTTAGACTTACACAGCGATGTATGGCAATTATCTCTCCATAAAACTGGAATAAAAACTTTATTCCAGACCTTAGGGGTGGGGGGAAAGTTTGGCTTTGAGGGAGAGATTGTGAAGAAACAGCGTTAAAAGCCGTAATAAAGCTTCAGATAAAGTTTAAGCTACTGAACATAGTCCCATCTTAAATCTAGAACTCAGTTTCAAGTTTGTGCTCTGAAGCTGATTCCGTCAAGGAAGTTCCTTTCAATACAGCAGAATGTCTTGGCTCAAGAGAATTAAAAAAAAAAAAAGATAATCATAAAAAGTTATTTAAGAGGATGGCATTTTAGAATAAAATCAGGAATTTTTCACTCAAGGGACTCAGGACTGGCTGCTCTTAAGGAAATGTACCCAGTGTTCACTACCATCTCTCAGTTCCCAGCTATACAGTTATTTTTGAGATTTTGAGGAAGTTGGCTCTTGCCCCCGCATCTAAGACTGCAAAGAAACGGGGCCTGGACGCTCAGGGCCCCCACCCGATTGCTTACCCAACCCAGCAGACTCTTGGCTCTCCATATCTGAGGGGTCTTGGAGTTAATTCACTTCATACTCCCAGAGGCTAAGATAATTTCTGGGCTCCCATGAAGACCCGTAGGTAAAGCAACCACCTGCGGCCCCCCGGGGCACTGAGCCTACAGGGCTGATCCAGGACTTCAAGACTGAATTACTCACCTGTCATCTTTCCTGATGGAAGGACGCTCAGCACGATTGGTTGGTGGACCATTGTCCTGGCACATCCTGTCCCCCAGCTATCCTCTCAGCTCCTGGTTCTTGGGCACCGTGTCAGCTCCGTACACAGTCTGTAGTCGCCCCTGGAGGATCCATCACTGGAGGATCTGCCCCTGGAGATCCACCCCTCGAGGATCCGCCCCTGGAGGATCAGCCCCTGGAGGATCAGCCCCTGGAAGTCCACCCCTGTAGGATCCGCCCTGGAGGTCCACCCCTGGAGATCCACCCCTGGAGATCACCTCTGGAGGATCGCCCCTGAGGGTCTGCCCCTTGAGATCACCCCTGGAGATCCACCCCTGGAGGATCCGCCCCTGGAGGATCCGCCCCTGGAGATCCACCCCTGGAAATCACCCTTGGAGATCCACCCCTGGAGGATCCACCCCTGGAGGTCCACTCCTGGAGATCCACCCTCCGAGGTCCACTCCTGGAGGATCTGCCCCTGGAGGATCTGCCCCTGGAGGATCCGCCCATGAACCCGTGGCCCAGTCAGCCTTGGGGCATCTGTGTGGATGGTCCATGTTCTGGAACGTCTGCAGCAGAGTCAGGACTTCGGCCCCGTCGGCTTCCCCTCACCCCACAGCCGCGCCCCCTCGTCCCCACGCCGCACGCCCCGGCCGCAGCTCCTGGCCCAGCCCCCACGAAGGCCGGAACCTGCGGGAGGACCAGGGCCCTCTGTCCGCGGCCCCGGGAGCACCGAGGGGCCTCCTTCCTGGACGGCTTACGGCCCTGGCTCGGGGTCCGAGGCGGCTGCACCCAGGAAGGCCTCGGTGAGCGGCGGCGGCCTGCTGCCGGTGCACGGGTGGGGGCACCGATGGGGGCACGGGTGGGAGCATCGCTGGGAGCACGGGTGTTAGCACAGCTGAGAGCAGGGATGGAAGCACGGCTGGGAGCATCGCTGGGAGCATCGCTGGGAGCACGGCTGGGGGCACGGCTGGGGGCACGGCTGGGAGCACCGCTGGGAGCACGGCTGGGAGCACGGCTGGGAGCATCGCTGGGAGCACGGCTGGGGGCACGGCTGGGGGCACGGCTGGGAGCCGGCTGGGAGCACCGCTGGGAGCACGGCTGGGAGCACGGCTGGGAGCACCGCTGGGAGCACGGCTGGGAGCACGGCTGGGAGCATCGCTGGGAGCACGGCTGGGGGCACGGCTGGGGGCACGGCTGGGGGCACGGCTGGGAGCCGGCTGGGAGCACCGCTGGGAGCACGGCTGGGAGCACGGCTGGGAGCACCACTGGGAGCACGGCTAGCCGGCCAGCGAGCTCCCCTGGTCCCCTGGGAGCAGGGACTTTCTAGGGGCGCGGCCTGCCGAGCTGTCCAAGGGGCCGCTCTGGAAAGCCTCTCTGTTCCTTTCAGAACCACCCCTGAAAAGGGCGCAAAGCAAAACAAACAACCCCCGTGATGCTACCCAGGCCCGGGCTGGCCGGCGCCCGTTGGGCCCCCGTCCCCCTGCCCCTCGGGGTGCGGGCCGCCGGGTCGGGCCCCAGTCTGGGGCCAGCCGCTGCCCCCACCAGGGCTGCCCTGGAGCCTGGACGGTGCACCCGGCAACCTGCAACCCGCGGCGTCGGCCTCGCAGGACAGTAACGTGTGGTCGCGGCTTCGTGCGAGGAGGATGCTCCCGGGGGGCTTCCAGGACGCCCTCCCACGTCCGGCTTCCCCCGGCGCTGTCCCTGTGCCTGTCCCCGCCCTCGCTGCCCTCAGCCCTTCCTCCTCCTAAGGCCCCTCATTCCACTCTTCCAACAGCCTCACCCAGCGGCTCCCCGGGTCCAGAGGTGGTCACCACCGACGTATCCGTAGCTCCCGCAGGTCTTTCTGGGCCCAGACAGCGTCCTCCGCGGCCGGTAGGTCGACGGGCTCCCGGACGTCCCTTGGCATGGCTTTCTCCTAAGTCACCCTAAAGTGTCCACAACTAAGTTCCTGACTGTCCTTCCAAGTGCGCAGCTCCTGGGGGTCCCCCGAGGTCTGCTCAACTGTGAGAGCCGGGGTGGCCCCTCGGGCCTGTTGCACACCCCCCACCCCGCTGCCCCAGCCTCCCGGGCCCCCTGCCCACGCTGCTCTGGTCCAGGCCACCGCACCCCTGGGCTGCCCTGGCCCCTCTTGCACAGCGTCCCCTCCAGCCCGCCGGCCCCCATCGCTGCCCTGCGGCCTGCCCCCTGCGCCAGCTTCCCCGGCCCCCCTGCCCGCACTGCTCTGCCCAGGCCGCCGCACCCCTGGGCTGCCCTGGCCCCTCTCGCACCGCGTCCCCTGCGGCCACCCTGCCCCTGCCGCACAGCAAACCTCCTCCGGGTCTCCGAGCACAGTCCGCCCTCACAACGTCCAGCTCTTGGGGGGAGCAGAGCGGCCGGGGGGACTCCCCAGGGCCCACGAGACCCAACTGCACCTGCCCGCACACCGCACCTTCCTTCGCTGGGCTGCTCTGTGCTCCCCACTCTGCCGTCCCCCTCCAGTGTCTGGGCCTCCTTGTCCCCCTCTGTGTGCCCTGCTCCTCCTCAGCCCCAGCCCTCCCTCCGGTGCGCTCCCACCTCCGCGCCTCCTTCCTCATCCTAACCTTAACCCTAATCGCCCCCATCCAGCCAACTGCTAGGTCCGAAGTCTGAGCTCCAGTTGAACCCGTGTGGCCTCCAGGACCCCCGACCCTGAGGCGAGGCCTCCTGCTTTGCTGCACCCTTGCATGCTCGGCCGGGCCGTCCTGCCTCGTCCGTGCCTGCCCCCATTTGCCCCTGCTGACCCCACACTCCCCTGCCAGCACCTGCAGACCCCCCCAAGGCCGACCCAGCCCACCTCAACCCTGCCCCCACCCACCCCTGCTGACCCCAGGCTCCTTCGCCAGCACCCCAGCCCTGGGGCTTGGCCCTAATCCTGCACTGGGGTCCAACCCCCCAGCTCCGGGGCCTGGTCCTAACCCTGCCCTGGGGTCTGACCCCCAAGCCCTGGGCCCTGGCCCTAAGCTCCAAGACAGCCCCCCCAACTGCTGCACTGCTATCTCCTCAAGCAGCACCACAGGAGCCCAAAGAGCCTGAAGGCCCCGTGGGGAACCCTGCTCGGAGCCCCTCTGCAGGAAGCAGGGTCAGTCCATGGGGGACGGACAATCATGACAAGGCCTCGCTCACACGGGGAGGATGAGACAAGTGACAGGGACCGAGTGGGGAGCCCCAGACAGGGAGACAGGCCGTGACACCCTCCTATTGTGGGAAGTGGACTAGGGGTGGCCGGGCCGGGCCGGGCACGAGGGGGCAGGGACGGGGGAGCCCTGGGGGTGTGCTGCGTGCTGGCGAATGGAGCTCCGGTAAAAATGTACGTGTCCGTAGGTGCATGTGAAGGAGGCCAGGCCCGCCCTCAGCGCTGCCGGGGGTCAGCCCCGCTGGCACTAGGGACCCCCAGCTCCCGGGCCCTAACCCTCCCCCTCAGCTGGGGTCTGTGCTCACCCAGGCCCTGAGCCCGGCTCTGGGTTCCGGGCACTGAGGACACGGAGTGACTCCGGAGAGCTCGTCCCCCACCCCCGGGTGCCAGGGTGCCATTTGGGAGGACGGCGCGGGGTCGAGCTTGGACAGCCCGAAGGCCCGAGGACAGCGACCCCGAGTCTAGTGTCCTGCGCTCACTCTAAGCCTTGCCGGGGCGCCGGGCGCCAGCGGTTGGAAGGCCCCGTTCTTGGGCCCTACCCTGAACCCGATTCACCACCTGCCCACACTTTATCCAGCTTCTTAAAAATATCTCCTCTGGCAGGGGTTGGCGTTGGGTGATGGGGAGCGTGTGTCGAGGTTTCTCCTGGGAGCCGCCCGGCCCGGCCACCTAAGTCACCAGGACAGTTCCATGTGGTCCCGCAAGACCCCGCACGGAAGTCCAGGGATGCCATAGGTAAGCAACGAGTATCCATTCAAATAAGATGTGACATTTCAGAGGGTCTTTGCCTCCGTGTTTCTGTCCTAAAGATTATGGGGTGGGGAGAGCTTTATGGGCTTGGCTTCCAGTGCCATCCTCGACATCGAGGCCCCATCAGAGCAGCCTCAAGCAGCGTCTTGGGGAGAGGAAGAGCGTTTAGAGGGCACGCCCCACCCTTCGGGACCCCACGTTGCCAGCCTCGATGCCTTTGCCCCCCGGTGCCCTCCTGAAGGCAGGGAAACTGAGGATCCCGTGCCAGTTAAGGCCTTGGCATGTTCACCTTGGCGTCAGGCGGCCGCAGCGCCAGGGAAGCCAAGCGAGCTCACGTGCAGACGCCTGAGGGATTCGCTGGAAAACACGACTTTGGGGGGCAAGAAGCTAACAGGAGGAGTTCCAGGTCGGGCCAGTTTACTTGGGAGCAGCGTGCCCCCCGAAAGCCAGACCGCCAGGCCCTCCTGGCCTCCCGCCGGCACCCCGGGCAGCAGGGATGGAGCCGCACAAGCCTGCCCCCCCCGCCCCGATCCTGAGCTGCGGCTGCAGGAGCAAGCACAGCCCGTCCAGGGGACAGCCGCCGGCAGCCCGAGGGTGGCACTGGGTTGTCCCGCCCCCGGCAGCGGCTCCCGCGCCCACGTGAGGGGGCCACGGCCCCAACCCGCCTGAGAGCAGGGCCTGAGCCTGCACTTGGGGTCGCCGGAGGCTTCAGGGCTCATCCCTTCCCCTGGGCCCCGGTCTCAGGCCTCTCCAGTCCTACGAGCTCCCCGGTCGGACTCCCTTCCTTCCTTCACGGAACTAAATTTCATCGGTTTTTACTTGGCAAGATATTGTTCTAGACCGACCGCTCCCATCCTTGCTGTGCGCCCAATCATTTAGAGACTTAAAAAAAAAAGAACTGGGCCAGGGCACCTGGTGGCTCAGGGGTGGAGCGTCTGCCCTCGGCCCAGGGAGTGACCCCGGGGTCCCGGGATCGAGGCTCGCATCGGGCTCCCCGCATGGAGCCTGATTCTCCCTCTGCCTGGGTCTCTCCCTCTCTCTCTGCGTCTCTCATGAATAAATAAATAAAATATTTAAAAATAAATAAATTTATTTGTTTAACTTTCATTTAACTTAAATTCAATTTGCCAACAAAAAGTCTAACACCCAGGGCTCAGCCCGTCACCTGCCCCCTGCCGTGCCTCACCCCATCCCCCCGTCCAGCTCCCCTTCAGCGACTCTGTTTCCCAGAGTCAGGGAAGTGTACGTATGCGGCGCCTCGGACCCACCAGAGACCCCAGTTCAAGTGGGTCACGCGCATTTAGGCAGCAGGGACTTCTTTTTTTTTTTAATTTTTTAAAATTTTTTATTTATTTATGATAGTTACAGAGAGAGAGAGAGGCAGAGACACAGGCAGAGGGAGAAGCAGGCTCCATGCACCGGGAGCCCGACATGGGACTCGATCCCGGGTCTCCAGGATCGCGCCCTGGGCCAAAGGCAGGCGCTAAACCACTGCGCCACCCAGGGATCCCCCAGCAGGGACTTCTAAAAGGCTCCAGCGGGTCTAATGCACAGATGAGGTCAGAAGCTGCTGTGCCAGGTTCCGGGGATGCAGCGGTGACCGAGACAATAGGGCAGGGCTCACATCTAACAGGTTCAAGTCTTACGCCCTCTTTTTGGACGCTGCCTTAATCCCCTGCCAGTCTACCCTTCTGCTAGACTTGCCCGTCCTGGTCTGGGTCCGGGTCTGGGTCTGATCCTGGTCCTGGTCTGGGTCCAGGTCGGGGTCCGGGTCCAGGTCCTGGTCCTGATCCTGGTCCGGGTCCGGGTCCTGGTCCTGGTCCTGGTCCAGGTCTGGGGCAGGGTCCGGGTCTGGGTCCTGGTCCTGGTCCTGCTCCTGCTCCTGGTCCCAGTCCGGGTCCTGGTCCAGGTCTGGGGCAGGGTCTGGGTCTGGGTCCTGGTCCTGGTCCTGCTCCTGTTCCTGGTCTGGGTCCGGGTCCGGGTCCTGGTCCTGGTCCTGCTCCTGGTCCTGGTCTGGGTCTGGGTCCTGCTCCTGGTCCTGCTCCTGCTCCTGGTCCCGGTCTGGGTCCTGGTCCTGGTCCTGCGCCTGCTCCTGGTCCCGGTCTGGGTCCTGGTCCTGGTCCTGCTCCTGCTCCTGGTCTGGGTCCAGGTCCTGGTCCTGCTCCTGGTCCTGGTCCTGGTCTGGGTCCGGGTCCTGCTCCTGGTCCTGCTCCTGCTCCTGGTCCCGGTCCGGGTCCTGGTCCTGCTCCTGGTCCTGCTCCTGGTCCTGGGGCTGGGTCCTGGTCCTGGTATGGGTCCGTGTCCGGGTCCTGGTCCTGGTCCTGCTCCTGGTCCTGGGGCTGGGTCCTGGTCCTGGTCCTGGTCCAGGTCCGGGTCTGGATCCTGGATGAAACGATCTACTGCGTCTCAAGCACGCCGGTGTCCTGGCACAGCTGTGGTGAAGGTGGCGCCTGCCATCAGCTCCATTCCATATTCACGAGCCTCAGCCAGGCTTGGCCCTCAACACTGGCAGATCGTTTCTTGTTTCCTGCCAGCTTCCTCATTTCCGGTCTCTCCAGGTCTCTCCAGGCCTCTCCAGGTCTTTTCAGGTCTCTCCGGGCCTCTCCGGGTTTCTCCAGGTCTCTCCAGGTCTCTCCGGGCCTCTCCAGGTCTCTCCAGGCCTCTCCAGGTCTTTTCAAGTCTCTCCAGGTCTCTCCGGGCCTCTCCAGGTCTCTCTGGGCCTCTCCAGGTCTCTCTGGGCCTCTCCGGGCCTCTCCAGGTCTCTCCAGGTCTCTCCGGGCCTCTCCAGGTCTCTCCCTCTCCAAAAGCCCTCTATCAGGATCCTACCTCTCTCCCACTCAGCCAGTAACCCAGCCTCTGGTTTAACAAAGAGAACAGTAGAGGAGTAAACTCCAAGTAGGAAGCTCTGTCCTGGCCAAGGACACCTGTGCCCCCAACATGCAGCGTTTGCACCCCGCCCTCCACCGTCCTATAGCAGACGGTACTGATCATGACGGTTCTTTATGTAAAATGACCACAGCCCGGTCAAGATAATGCCAAAGTGGAGGCCACTTTCTCCGAATTCCAAACATCAGGATGACTTTTGTCATATGTGAGGTCTAACCTGGGACTGCCTGGAGCGGGCCTGCGCAACGGCGTCCCTTCCCTTCACGGTGGGGTCCCGTCCTCCTAGTTGGCCCGCATCACAAAGACAAGGTCAAACCTGACCAACGAGCACTTGGCCACTGCGGTGGCAGGAGGTGTCGTGTTAGCAGCTTAGGCTACTTTTAAACTGTACAGCAGTTGGTGTAAGGGGTTGTTTGGGAGAGTAGCTGGTTACCCAAACCCCGAGGTCATCGGTCTCTGTGGTGGCCCTCCCATGCCTATGGAGCTGGCCCCCCCAGCTGAGGATCTGGACGGAGTTCAATGCCTTGGAAATACTTACCACCAACCCCTGGTCACGGACTCCCAGAACTCCGTAGGGAGCTGTGATGGTCATTCTCCATTTGCCCTTCCAGACCCACTCGCTCCCTTCTCTGCCCTGTACCATCTGGCCTTCCTCCCTCCAGGCCAGGCACCAGCAGGAAATCCAAGGGCGGAGGAGAGAGGTCAGATCACTGTTCATCTCACCCGCCCCCCCACTCCATCCTCCACCGGAGGCCACAGCTGGTGGCAGCCCCTTTCCACAGTGCTGGCTCTCACAGGCACTGGAGACACCTGTCCCTACCCTCCCCTCCAGGCCCAGAGGTGATAGTGACCTCCAGTGTCCCTGGGGGCTTCGTCATTTCTTGGTTCATCTCTGAAGTGGCCTCTCCGACCACATCCCTTATAAGTAGTCCCTTCATTAGACTCTTTGGTTCATCTCTTTGGGCATGCCAGCCTTTTCCCGCCAAGGCCCTGGCTGTATGGAGTACACGTATGGCCCTATGCCTATGGTGCAGCGTTTCATGGGTGTAACTAGTATCATTCTATGTTTTCCTCTTAACTTTTTCTGTTGGTTTAGTCATATGCAACTTAAACTGACTAGCATGTTGCAAAGGGAGTTATCCTAGAGATGAAGGGGTGGGAGGGCAGGAGCCAGAAGTGGTTGGCACCGGCAGTCACTATTCAAGTGGGTTCTAAGCAGGTCTCCTGCAGTCCATGAGTTGGGGCAAAAAGCTTTGAAAACAAACGTGAAAATAAATACATTATACGTCGAGTCCCTTCTGGGTGAAATATGATCACGTTCTGATAAGTGTAACTCTAATGTGTTCATCTTATTTTCCAACTGTATGGAGAACACTTTGAAGATGATTGATTGGTTGGTTGATTGAGGGTGCACACATGCACGGGAGCAGGAGACAATCTCCAGCAGACCAGCAGACGGAGCAGGGGGCCCCACGAGGGGCTGGTCTCACCGCCCTGAGGTCCTGACCTGAGCTGAAATCAAAGGTCTGACCCTCAAGCTACTGACTCACCCGGGGCTCCTGTGTTGAAAACACTTTGAAACCAGGGATCTATGCTACACCTTTGGTCCCCTTATGCCACTCAGCATATGGTAGGTGCTTGATAAATGCTTATGGGGCAAAGGGACTCAAAATAGATGAAAAGTACAGTTAATCAAATGTATTTACTGAGTAGCAACAGGTGGCTAAGTGGAGAAACCCGGGATACATACAATCAATAAGATACTTTTTTTTCTTCAACTTTGATCAGAAGAAAAGTGGATATATTGAGTGAAACCAGACCAAGGAATCTTGGTTAAAAGAAGGACAAAGATCAATTTATGAGATCTAGCTAAGGAGAGAATGAAGAACCTCAGGGTAGAGGTAGGAGTGGGTGATATAATGTCAAGAAATTAAGCAGAAAAGAATGGATTTTAAAAACACAAAGGAAAATAAGACATGGTTTTAAAAATTACTATAGGCAATTGCTTTGTCCCGAATCTTAAAGCGTTCAGATTAAATATTGGCTGCACACTAAGGAGCCATCAGAATTTAAGAGGATGTTGTAAAGATATAATAAGTGAGTCAGTGATTTATGAAAGTAGTCCGGCTCCTTTTCGGTGACAACATCGGTATAAAAGCAGGTGTTATTTCCCATCAAAATCATAAATTATTCATATGATTGTACAGTCTGTGGTGGCCACTGCCTGAAAACACGCCAGACATCGGAAGAATCGAAAACACGAAGTCAGAGTTTCATCTGTGATCACTCACTTTCCAGGTCTCCTTATCCCTACCTTTAGTTACTAGAAGGTTTATGTGATCTTCACGTGGTTGTTGTAGCAGTTATTCCACGACTGGGGTTGTTGGGGGGATGCGGGCCGCAGGAAGCACAGCGCTACCCGGTTATTACCTCGCTCCGGCTACGAAGGGCGCGGTGAGCCGACGGGCTGCGGCCTCCCGCACGGGACACTTAGTCTCAGCTAAGGGCTGGAGGGTCAGGGCTGCGCAGTGTGGGCACCTCCGCCAGCAGCATCCTCCTCCTTCACGTCGTGAATTAGAAAAAAATACTCAGGTTTCAATGTGCACTTCAAGCCCCGCTGCTTTTAAGGAGGGCACGTTGGGGCGAGGGCAGAGAGTCATGGTTGTGCCCCGGTAGATTGTGGAGGAGGAGGTGTGTGCACGGCCTAACTGGAACGGAACCGCGTCCTAAACGGACTAGACCCGTGTCCTAACTGGGATGGAACCGTGTCCTAAATGGAGCAGAACCACGTCCTAAACAGACTAGAGCCGCGTCCTAACTGGAATGGAACCGTGTCCTAAATGGAGCAGAACCGCGTCCTAAACGGACTAGACCCGTGTCCTAAATGGGATGGAACCGCATCCTAAATGGAGCAGAACCATGTCCTAAACGGACTAGAGCCGCGTCCTAACTGGAATGGAACCGTGTCCTAAATTGACTAGAACAGCGTCCTAACTGGAATGGAACTGCGTCCTAAATGGAGCGGAACTGCATCCTAACTGAAATGGAACTGTGTCCTAAATGGAATGGAACCACATCCTAAATGGACTAGAACCACGTCCTAACTGGAAGGGAACCGCGTCCTAACTGGACTGGAACCGCGTCCTAACTTGAATGGAACTGCATCCTAAATAGAGCAGAACTGCATCCTAACTGGAATGGAAATGCGTCCTAACTGGAGCGGAACCACGTCCTAAATGGACTAGAACCACCTCCTAACTGGAAGAGAACCACATCCTAACTGGACTGGAACCTCATCCTAACTGGAACGGAACCGCGTCCTAAATGGGCTAGAACCATGTCCCAACTGGACTGGAACCGCATCCTATCTGGAACAGAACCGTGTTCTAACTGGACTGGAACCGTGTCCTAACCAGAAGGGAACCGTGTCCTAACTGGCATGGAACCACATCCTAACTGGACTGGAACCGGGTCCTAACTGGACTGGAACCACATCTTAAGTGGAACGGAACCACGTCCTAACTGGAAGAGCCACATCCTAACTGGAACGGAGCCACGAGGAACCACCGGAGAGGCAGCCCACGGGGACGGCGCCTGCGGCCTGGGCCGGGAGCAGCCTGTCCAGGTGCGTCCTGCAGGGCACCAGCCTGTGAAGTCTGGGCTCCTCTTCAGTGAAGCTGAAAGTTAAAACTGAACTTCGCTGGGGTGCAAGGTGCCCGGCCCTCTGGACGCTGGCTCGCAGAACCGGCCACAGGACGCTCTCAACATGACAACGGGGCTTAGAGCTCGTTAGCAAATTTTCTCCCTGCCGACCAGTCCCCACCAGCGACTCACACAGGGAAGGGGCTGGGAGTAGAACTGGGGGTGGGGGGGACCCTCCCTATTGAAAAGCAGCCTCGGTGCCCTGGCGTCCCCTCCACCCCCTGCTCCCTCTGCCTCCTACCTAACCCCAGCCCTCTTCAGGATCCCGACAGCCCCTTCCAGAAGGCACGATGCCAGACTGAAAATCAGTATTTCCTTAGGAAGAGAGCAGTCGGCTCAACAATATGGGGAACAAGGTAGAGGATCATTGCCATGGGCTCAAACTGTCCAGTTGTTTCCCAACATTAGAATCCTACGAGGGGGGGGGCCTGGTGGCTCGGTTGGTCTGGTGTCTGCCCTTGGCTCAGGTCCCCGTTGCAGGGTCCTGGGATCGAGCCCCACGTCGGGCTCCCTGCTCTGATGCGCCTGGCAAAGATGAGCATCCAGATCCCAGGTCCAGAAGGTGAGCGGCCTCACTCTCTAGCTGTCCGGCTGTCACCATCTCTCCGAGGACACTGCTAACCCCCCATGTCGTGAACTCAGCCCACTGTCTCCTCAAGTTCCAATGTTGCCTGCATTGCTATGTTTAATTTCAAAAATAATACAGGTTTTCATCGAAAAATAGTCCAGAAACACAAGTTTCCCCTTCACGCTCTGCCCTTCTATGTCTCACTGTTAAGAGGTAATATGTTTGGTTCTGGATTTCTCCATGGAGTGGTGTTTGCCAAAAACGGTGTGTGTGTGTGTGTGTGTGTGTGTGTGCGCGTCTGTGTGTGGTGTACGTCCTTCCCTCTGCCCCTGTCATGGCTTACGTCCGTGACCGACAAGGGCAGTTGGTAGGGGACAGCCTGGGTCCTGCCTCGGAGCCCCGGAGTGGATCTCGCTCCACTCCCCGCGGCCTTACTAAGCAGAGACCCAGAGAAAGCTTCCAGAAGCGGGAGGCGGCCCGAGGGGCTGCCACGGGCACCTGTAGGGCTGGGCTTTCGCAGGAAACTGAGCGGGGACCAGGCACGTCCCTTGTCCACGGCGGGCTGCACACTCGGAGCAAGCAAGGGGCCCTCGTAACGAGCGTCAGGACGGACAGGTGACTCTGTGTGAACGTGAGCGCAGGCCAGGTGTGCCCGTCCCACTGGTCAGTCTCTGCCCCCTAACAGTTCTCTACATCTGGGGGTTCAGTGAGCCTCGTAGCCCCTAAAGGGGGTACTCCCTAGCATTACGGAGCTGGGAGTCGGGTTTATTGTTTGCTGTTTTTACGGTCTTATCTCTGATTTCGTGGGAAGCGTAGGAGCCTGACTCAGGGGCCTTTCAGTGTCCTTGGGGTTTAGGGGAGCCCACAGATTCCTGGAAGCCTGACTCTGGGCCTTTCCCTTATCTCTCCCTGCTCAGCCCCTCTGCCCCTAACTCATTCCTACATCACAATTTTCTTTTTTTTCTTTTTTTTTAAAGATTTATTTCAGAGAGAGACAGACAGACAGAGAGCACATGCACCAGCAGGAGAGGCAGCGGTGGAGACAGAATCTTACAACCCTGAGATCATGAGCCCAAACCCCGAGTCAGACGCTTAACCAGGGGTGCCACCCAGATGTCCCAACAAGGGCAGCTTTCTGAAGTCAGAGCCTCTGGGATGATTTTACCCTTTTATTGCCCCATAGTATCCCATAACTTGGAGTCACTTCACTCTTGGTTTGTTTTGTTCCCTTGTTCGTTTGTTCATCTCGCTCGTTGGAGACTACGGGCCGGGCGTTACGCTGGACCCTGGAAAAATGATAAATAAGGCCGCGATAAACATTCTTAGCAAAAACTTTTTAACAGAACTTTCCCATCGTGAGACCGATGTTTAGAAGGTGCACACGGTGATTCCTGGATAAGCAGCGGGGGCACAGAGTAGGATCTCAGTGAACATTGGTGATTGAGTCAGTGGTTTAGGTTATGTCCGAAGTAGGAGTTATTATAAGAGGAGATAAGAGCTGCAAGTGTTCCCCTGACTTGATCGGTATGTTTTTGTCACAACAAAGAAATATCCGCCCCGCGGTATTCACACTATGCGCTGGATTAGAAACGACTGCCAAGAAGACAGCGGCCAGCCCTGCCCTTCCCTTAAAGCCTCAGGCCGACTGTATCTTTGGAAGGTGACTAAATCAAGGACTTAGGAGACTTTAATACATTGTAAGAACAGAAAGTCATAAAAAAAAAAAAAGCACCTCTTTCTGTGAGAAGGACAAGTTACTGTTTTTCACAACATAGAGATCGAGATGGGTAACTTCCTTTCTCATGTGTTGAGGACGAATAAGACGTAACAGTTCACGCAGCTCGATCGCCGGTATCCTGTTACATTTCCTGGAGGGTCTTTACGTGAATAATAAAATGACTCAATTATTGGTTTCACGATATTTAAACCGAGGCACGCTAGTGAGCACAGGTCCAGAACTATCCACTAAACAGCCTTCCCCGCAGACAGGGGCCTCCCCGGGTGGAGCTGCAGCGTCTACGTCGCGCCGTGAGACAGCAGGACACGAGCTTGTGGGCTTCATCCTCACGCATAGGCCCAGAAGCCCACGCGCCATTTTTTGAGAACTGTAGAAAACCTTATTTATTCTTCTCTCCGTAATGCCCAAATACTTGAACACTATAACGTAGGGAGTCGGTAGGCTCTTCACCCAAACGCGCCTGTGGCCGCGCATCAGGATCCGGCCCCTCTGTGTGACCAGTGGACAGGACATCCAAGCTCCGGTTAGGTCTGTGATTCTCTACAAAGAAAAGTGTCTGAATTTCCACATACTTTGCATCCGGCAGACCGAGCTGCCTGCTATCGTCTCCTGGGCCGGATGCCTGGGCTTTGTAATGCTGTGAACGAGCCCCGAGCCCCGACTGAACAGGGAAGATGAACCCAAGGCGAATGAACTTCAACTTCCATAGTTGGTGTTCTCCTCCGGGGGCTGACCTTTCTGTAGCTTTTGGTGCTTTAGACATTTATTTATTAGAGAGAGAGAGAGAGAGAGAGGAGAACAGGGGATTGGGGGAGAGAGAGAATCTCAAGCTGACTCCCCGAGGAGGACTGAGCTGAGGAGGGCTCCATCCCTCCAACCCTAGACCATGAGCTGAGCTGAGACCAAGAAGACTTGGGAGGCTGGACCCCCGGGCCACCCAGGGCCCCTCACTTTCCACCGCAGTGACCCCAGCCTTTGATTCACCTCAGGCGCCTCTTCCTTGTAGGGGCCTCTCACAGCGTGGGTTTGGGGACGGCCCTGCATATTCTTTTGTCCCAGTAGTTTTCAATTGCCATAGATAAAGGGCTGTTTGCCTACAGGATTTCGGCAAGAGGCACCTAGAGATGCGTCTGGGTTATTCACGCGGTGCCATATGCGATCAGCCACAAGCCCGCGCAAATTCTAAACATAATTAGCCTGTCCAGAAGCGGAAAACGAACATAAGATATTCGTCATTTAAGGTCGATCAAGTTTTGGCCACAATCTAATTCGTCCCAGTTAGAATCTGAGACTGAGCTTGTTTACTTTGAAAACCGCCCAGCAGGGGTGTGACCAGCAGCTCCCAGCAGCACAGAGCCTTGACCACTGTTGAGGAAGGCACCGCCCTGCCATAAACGTGACTGCTGAGCTGGTCACGGAAACCACGGGCCGGAGCCCTCCTCCTGCCCGGAGAGCGGGGGTTCCCTTGGACGGACACCTGCGCTTGCACCGTTTATGTTGGTGATGGTCGCGCGTCCTTCAAGAGAAGCAAACCCATTACCAGGACCCACGAAGTGGGTGGTCACGGAGGGCAAAGTAGTTAACTTGGAGCAGCCCCAGCTCAGCCTAGACTCGGCCACCGGGACCTTCCCTGTGCGCCTGGACACCCGCCTCTGCACCCCGGGCCTGGACAAGCCCCCTTCGGGTGACGGCTGCTGCCCCCCAGTCTGGGGAGGTGGGCAGGCAGGTCCCGAGTGAGGCAAGGCGTGGGGGGACCCTTCCGGCCCTTCCTTAAAGGGTGCTGGAGTGGCACCCAGAGCCCTCCCCAGATTGACCTGTGCCCCGCGCAGAGGTCCGGGGGGCCCTGAGGCTTTCCACCAGGAGGCCACAGCCCCGCCTTCTTGTGCCCCGATGGCTGAGGGGGGGCTGGGGGTTTCTTCAGGAGGCGCACCTGTTCCTGGAGTTCTGCTCAGCACCCTGAAGGCCGCGGTGGGGGAGCAGGTGTCACGGCCACCGGGCGGGTGAGTCCCTGATAGGAACCGCAGGGGGCAGGGGGAAGAGAATGAATGAGGTCAGAGGGCTGGGGGGGCGGGGAGAGAATGAATGATGTAGGAGTGCGAGGTGGGGGGGACGGAGCCCCAGGGGAGGGGTGAGGAGCACCTGGAGGGGCGGGGCCTGGGCCATAACTGAGTCCCAGCCACCCAGGAGCAGGTGCCTGTGGGGCCCGAGCGTCGGAGCCCCAGGGGAGGGGTAAGGAGCACCTGGAGGGGCGGGAGGAGGCCAGGCTCCAGGAGCCAGGGGTCCCACAAGGCGCAGGGAGGGGAAGGGGGATGGCGAGCTCAGGGGAGGCTCTGGTTGGGCCCCTGGCTGAGCCCCAGGCTGTCCTTCCTGGGGGCTCCTGGGAGGGGGTGGATGGTGGCTGAGTCCTCTTGCTCTGAGCTTTCCTCTCGTTCATTTGCAACCCTTTGGGGTCACTGGGTCCTGGCGTTGGAAGGACACAGATTAGGCCGGTTGGCGTCCAGAGCCACCGGGAGGGGAGGAGCAGGGAGGAGTGGGGAGGAGGAGGAGGAGCAGGAAGAGGAGGAGGAGGAGGGGGGGACTGTCGTTTTGTCTTCCGAGGGCCACCTAGGGGCGCGGCGTGAACAGCAGTAGCCCAGCCCTGGGCTGCCCACCCTGAACCCCGGCATCCCCGAGCCACTGGCCTTAGGAAAGGGAGGGGGGCCTCTGCGCAGGTGGGGGGCGCGCACCTGTCTACGCCCCCAGACCCCGAAGGGCCACCTCGCCAACGACTCAGATGCTCTGCCTCCCGTTATTGCCATTTCAAGCTTCGCCGTTCATTCCTGTTGCGCCCCGTCTGCTCCCACACCAGCTCACAACGCTTTGACGTTTATGCTGCATCTTGAAGGGATTCAACTGTTTAGTGACGCTCGGTTGGGCTCGGATTTTGAACTTAAAGTTTGCGAATCCTCGGTGTCGCTCGTAGTCTCATCTATTAGCGGCGGGGGGGGGGGTGGTGTCAGTCACCTTGCACACTGACCTGTAACACGGGACAATAACCAGAGGTGCTCGGTCTTTCAGGTGATCAGGCCCCATTACTCCCATGCCATGCGGCGCCCGGGGGACCCCAACACATGGCGATTGTGCACGGCAAGCAGCGCTGTGCTCCCCAGGGGCAGGGGTGATGCCCGTTCACGGCCTCATGTCGGGCCTGTGCATGGGCTGGGCTGAGGCGTCGGCTGGGGGGCTTGTGGCAAGTTCCCGGGATCGTCAGCAAGTCGAGCGTGTGGCCGTGGGCGCCCGACGAGTCCAGCATGTGGCCGCGGGCACCTGACGAGTCAAGCGTGTGGCTGTGGGTGCCCGACGAGTGGAGCGTGTGGCCGTGGGTCCCTGACGAGCCGAGTGTCCGGCCGTGGGCTCCTGCAGGGATTTGGGTGCCACCCCACCTCACTGGACCTGCAGATCGCCCCATTGAAGCAGAGTCAGGGCCCCGGCCGAAGCTGACAAATCTGGAGTCTGCAGGAAGCTGGACCGACGGCGAAGTCCGACCGGGGCCTTCTTTGTCTCCCAGCACCCGTGGTGCAGTCCCGCCAGGGGACTCCTTTCCTCAGTTGTCGCCGTCTTACCTCTCAGGAGCCTTCTGGTTGGGGTGTTGCTTTCCGCGTTGGTATTTCATTTGGTTTCTTTGGGTTTCATTTTTTTAAGTAAAGCTGGTTAACTTAGCCACCTGGAGCGGGACACGGGACGCCCTGGGTTGCTGCCTCCTGGCCTCGGTTTCTCTCCTCCCGGGGAACCATCTGGAAAGATAGGAAGCGTTTGCTCGGGTGTGATTGGAAAGATTTGTTCTGTAGCGTATCTGCAACTGCATTTAGGGTCAAAGGTCACCGGGAATTTTCAACACCACGTGATGTGGAAGGTCTTGGGCTTTGCCATCCAGGAGCCTGAGGCTCTCTGGGTCGTAACGCACTTGCCATATTTGAGGAAGTGACATAAACTCTGGGAATCTGGGGTGGGGGGAGACTTTAAACAAAATATAGGGCAAAATAGAAGTAACCTTACATCTATTAAAATAGCCATTGGAATAAATTTGGGAACTTGTTTCTTTCTTATAAGAAGTGATACTTTGAAAAGAGGATTTGGGACGGTTCTGGACGGAGTGCCTACCCTCACCCAGCTCTCCTGCGGAGGAGCTGAAGCCTCTGACCTGAACCATCGGACACGTGCTCGCTCCGTCCCGTTGTCACACGGTCGGTTAGTGAGCAGCCGCTGCGCCGGGTGTGCGGGCTGCTGTGACCAGGGCCGCCCACACCCTCCTTGAGGCTCCAGTGCAGCAGGGAGAGGCCGTCGCCTGGACCGTACAGTCGTACAGGGGCAGAGTCTCTGTGGCCCTGCGGGAGCTGCACCCCTGGCTCCACCAGGACAGGAGCCCCCACGCCAGGGCTCCCTGGCCTCCCCTTTACCTTTGTCCTCACCTGGCTGCCCATTTGTGTCCTTTGGAAGCTCCTCTGCAGCAAACCAGCGACCACAAGGAAAGGGTTTCCCAGAGTTCTGATGCCTAAGTCACAGCCAAGCTCCAGGTCTGAGGAGGGATCAGGGGACCCCTCGGCTTGAACCCCAGTTGCACAGAAGTTGAGGCCCCTAGGAGGCCATACCTGTGGCTGGAGCCTCCAGCAGAGAACGGCCTCGTGTGGCTGAGCCAACCTGCGGCGTCCACACCAACTGCAGGTAGGTAGCATCCTGGAGCAGGGCCTTGCCTGACTCAGTGTCCCCGGGGCCCTCCCTGGGAGCAGGGCCTTGCCTGACTCAGTGTTCCCGGGGCCCTCCCTGGGAGCAGGGCCTTGCCTGACTCAGTGTTCCCGGGGCCCTCCCTGGGGCAGCAGGGCCTTCCCAGCCCAGGACCACCGTACCTGTTCCATAGGAGCATGTGCCGGCCTGGGGGCCCTGTGGTCACACTCTGGCCTCTCCCTCCTTGGCTTCTGACCACGACCCCTTCTTGTTGCTGAAGGCGGAGATGACCTCTGCCACTGACCATGTCCTCATCACCCTCACCCTTCTTGACCTCATCAGTCCCAGAGGGTGACGACCCTGCCCAAGAGCAGAGACATGAGGAAGCTGATGGAAACCCTAGCACAAGGGGCCAAGGAAAATGTCCTGTGTGGTGCAATCCGGGTCAGGCCCCTGACTCAGCCCCCACATGACCTAACAGTGCCAAGAGGAGGAGAGAAGACCCCAAGAGTCAGAATTCTTCCCCAACACAGGGAGGAGGCACAGCACGGGCTGGGGGACCACAGTAGATGCCGGGCCCTGGGCCCCAGTAAGGTGGGCAAATCGCTGGGGCACCCCAGAGCCAGAGCCGAGGGCACCATCTGCACAGGTCAGCAGACCTGAGTTCGGGGCACAGCCCGTCCCGGGGAGCACCGGGAGTCCAGGCCCCGCATGGGAACACGGGCCAGGGGGCTGGCTGCTGGTGAGACTTCACACACATCACCCTGCGCCCTGCACCTGTCACCTGGCCCCCCGCGCCTCACTCTTAGGAGGCCTTCCCAGAACCCCAAAGACCGTTGCCCTGCCGCAGTGCTCACCACGATGCCCACCCCACCTACCCTGCAAGGACCCGGAGGAGGGACCATCTTCTCTGTCTTCCCCCCAGGCCTGGTAGAGAAGACAGCGCCTTGCCTACCGTAGGTCCCTCAATAAAATCCATGTAAGTAAGGTGCTTAAGGGATCGTTTGGGACCAGACCTTCAAGAGAAGGCAGAGGACGTGGTCGGAGGACGCACTGAGCTCGGGCTGATGGTCAGAGGCTTCTTTTACAAGTAGGCGCCCCCCATCGACCCTGCTTTAGTCTGTTTGAGCTGTTATGTGAAAATCCCGCAGCTGGGTGGCCCATAAACCACAGAAGTTTATTTCTCAGGGTCCTGGAGGTTGGGAGGTCCGAGACCAAGGAGCCAGCAGCTTAGGGGCTGCTGAAGGCTCACGTCCTGGTTTACAGTGGGCCACCTCCTGGCAGCGTCCTCTACCCGCGTGAGGGCTCCACCACCGCGCCCGGCCGCCTCCAGATACCATCACACTGCACACTGGGTCTCAGCGGAAGCATGTGAGGGGGACGCAAATACTCAGCAAGCCCATTAATCTCACCGTCTTCTTCTTTTTGGCTTTCATCATGATATTTAGACAATTTGCAATTACTTCATTTACTCGTCCACTTACAGTGGTGTGTCTGTCGGGGAGGGGGGTGACCTCGCATACTGGAGCATCGTTTCCTGAGGACGCGGGCCTTGTGCAGCTGGCTCACTGTGTTATCATAGCACCTGGCACCTGGGAACAGGGAACCGTCTGTCTCGTTGTTGCTGAGATCACTATTATTGCCAAAAGGATTTCTTTAGCATATATAAAACTGAATCGATAGATCAAATCATGAGCTCCGGCACCAGCTTCTCCGTTTTTCCACATACTCCGTGTATCTTGTATCAGAAAACACTTCTTAATGCTTGCAGAGCCATGTCGCCGTTCAGTGATGTGTATTAAAGGACGCTGTGTAGGTGTGACTTAGCCTTGTGAATAAATCCCTCCTAATACAAGAAAACGGGATTTCGTGATTAAGGGGTTTAGAGATAATCAAGAGAGGGTTAAAAATAAAACTAGTGGAGGCAGAGCAGACCAAAGAATAGCTACTGGCAGGCTTTCCAAGATGATGTCCCAGATTATGATTCTACGAGGAAAAAAAAAAAATAATTGCTTGCCAAGCCACCTAAAAAGGATGAATTTTTGGAGAACTCAGGAGTGGAGCAGTGACAGGCTTATGCAGTCTAGCTTCTCTCAGCAACCTCGAATTTCCCCCGAACCCACTGTCCTGCCATTCTGAGCGCTCCCGGCCTGGCTTCCCAGCATCCCCACGGTAATGCGGTGGCCTTGGCGGGCTGGTCTTCACAGCCCACACCAGACCTGCTAAGTGAAAAGACAAAAAACAAAACCAAAAAACCCACCACCACCACCACCGACCTTGCCTCATGGAAGCCAAATGAAGTCTTCCCAGTTTGCAAACGTCGAGGAAGGCCCGGCTTAGGCCCTCGGCAGCTGAGGCCTCACTAGCCTGCCTTCGCCCCCGCTCTGTCTCCTCACCTGGGCAAGCCGTGCCCCACCTTCTTTCAAAGAGGTTTCGAGACTAATTTTGTGATCAACAAAACATTCCTTCCCACATGGGGTGCCAGCAGCTCTGTCTTCAACCTCGGAAGGCGTGAAAATGAACCTCACATTCAAAGTCAGAGAACAAACTCTCCCAGGCATCCCCACATTCAGCTCGCTGCCATCCGGCCTGCGAGGTTCCGCCCGGGCTCTGCTCCCTCCAGGAGGCCTGCTCTTGCTCCAGCCCCAGTGGTCATCCTGAGCTTCTTAGATGGACCCAAGCAGTTCACTTTTGTGCTGTTTTCTTTTTTTTTTAAATTTTATTTATTTATTCATGAGACACAGAGAGAGAGAGGCAGAGACACAGGCAGAGGGAGAAGCAGGCTCCATGCAGGGAGCTGGATGCGGGACTCGATCCCAGGACCCCGGGGTCACACCCTGGGCCAGGGTGCACAACCACTGAACCACCCAGGGGCCCCAATTTTGTACAGTTTTCTAGTTGTAAAAGGTAAAAGGAATAAAGTGAGAAGTAGTACAAGAAGCAGGAAATAAGAGAGAGCAAATTATGCCAAGGACTGTTGTGTATGTTACGTAGACAATCTCACCTAATCCTCACCACAGTCGGTGAGTAAGAATTACTCTGCACCTTTTCCCAGATGAAGAAACTGAGGTTCACAAGAGACTAAGTAACTTACCCACAGTTCAGAGCCAGGAAAACAGAAAATCGGCTTGGGCCCGCATCTCTGTATGCTCTTCCCGTACACTGGGAATCAGTAATCCCTCCCTTGCCTCACCCCCAAGTGCGGATCATGCTAGGACTGAGACCAGGAAGATGAAGGATAAGAAAACCATGGCATGTTCAAGAATAAACAATGGGGATCCCTATTTTATTTAAATAAAATAAAATAATAAACATCTTATCAGGCTGAGCACAGCACTCAGAGCTTTGGAGAAGGCAAAGGGGGAGATTTCATTATGATGAAAGAAAGAGCCATTTATACAGCACTGGGTAGATGGTAGAGACGCTCCTGACAAAGTAAACGCAACCCAGAGGTATGATATCCCCAACAGAGGTGACGATTAAGCCTCCACAGACTCTACTGATCAAACCACACCGGTATTTTTTGTTCCCCAGGGGACGTGTGCTGTGGAATCCCCAAGAAAAGCATGAGGATATGCAGTCAGGGAAAAAAGAACCCTTTAGGGAATTGGTTAAATCTTCAAATATCTAAATACCTATCTTTTTTATGAACAAGGTACTTGGATAATTTCTGTGCAATTCTAGAAAACAAAACTCAAATAAAGAAGTGATGCTACAGGAAATCTCACTTCTGTTTTTGCTGGACAGAACTTTTGACAGTTTGAACCACACAAAAATGGAACAAACCACTTCTGGATCTTGCCAATTCCCACTGAGGACAGAGTCCCAGAGCCTGGAAGACCCTTACCAAGCATATGGCAGAGGAAATTCATGTACAGGGAATTAAGTGGGGGCTAACGCCCTCCAAATCCCTTTCAACTGGGATTCTTCAATCCCACTTGCATGTAATAGAGTTTTCTCAAATCTGTACTCATTTCCTATTGCTGCTGTAACAAATTGCCACCAACTTAGTGGCTTAAAACAATACAAATTTATCATCTCACCACTCTGCAGTTGAGAAGTCTGACACAGGACTCACTGGGCTAAAATCAAGTCTCAGAGGGACTGCCTTCCTTCCTGTAGGCTCGAGGGGCAATTTATTTCCTTGCTTTTTCCAGCTCCTTGGCTCACGGCCCCCTTCCTCTGACTTCAAGATCACAATGCAGGCTGAGCTCCTCTTATATCACGTTACTCCAACCCCTTCATTTGCTCCCATTCCACTTTTAAGATCCCTTGAGATGACGCTGGACCCACCCAGACAACCAGGATAGTCTATGTTAATTATTACTAATCTTAATTTCATGTGTACCCCTAACTCCCCTTTGCCAGGTAACGTAACATGCTCACAGGTAGGTCCGAGGAATCAGGACAGGGATGTCTTACAGGGTTGGTGGGACATTGCTCTGACTGTTCCAGTGAGGTTCTAACAAATGCCATCAGTACATCCCACCAGTGTAAGCTGACCTGTGACTCCCTGCTGCCCCTAAAGATCACAGTGGAAAAGAGAAGGATTTGGCAAAACTATACTAGGCCTCCATGGGTTACTTGGGACTCAGTCTATACCTACCTAACTCAAGCCAACCAAACAAAATGGTAGAAAATATTTTTCTGTTTGGTACATTTTACCTCTTGATATGGGATGCCAAGTCACCTAAGTGACCTCCAAACATAACCTTGGGACTTCCGGCTTAGGTAAGTTAACAGAGAAATCAGCTATAACTATCTAACAAGGAAATGTCCAAAATTGGTAGGATAGATGACCAGTAAGAAAAGAAAAATAGGGGATCCCGGGGTGGCTCAGGGCTTTATCACCTGCCTTTGGCCCAGCATGTGATCCTGGAGACCCGGGATCGAGTCCCACGTAGGGCTCCCTGCATGGAGCCTGCTTCTCCCTCTGCCTCTCTCTCTCTTTGTGTCTTTCTTGAATGAATAAATTAAAAAAAAAAAAACTTTAAAAAAGAATAAATCAGATTGTCCCAATTAAAAAAAAAAAGAATAAGAAAAATAAAAGGGCAGCTCTCCTCTCTCCATCTGTCAACACCATATATAAGACCAGATGCTGCTTCCACACGCCCTCCCCTCACACACAGTGGGCACTAGCACCCCATCCCCCTCTCCCACAGCCTCAACGGGATCACAAGGCTTCTTCAGTCTATGCCCCAAGCAGGCACTAGCAATGATCAGAGTTGGTACATGAAAGAAAAAAAAAAACAAAAAACATTTGCTTTCTCTTTAGGAAAGACTGTTCAGTGACTTCAGGGCTCAGATGACAGTTACTACTTTAGCAGTTGCTCCGTATAGGGCAATGTACTAGAAATCTTGTGTTCAGAAACCGCGTAGAACCCATACCGTCAGCTAGCTGAGAACACAATCTAGTAGCACTTATTGCCATTTTGTTTTTTATTGATAGATTTCCTGATGCTATATTATACTCCTTTGTACAGTTGACAACACAAGAGTTAGAGGTGCTGTCCTCCCTCCAATCAAAAATCCACACTTAACTTTTGATTCCCCAAAAACGAATGCTCATAGCCTCCTGTTGACTAGAAAACTTGCTGATAATATAAACAGTTGATTAACACATATTTTGTATTTTATATACAAAATACAGACTATATTCTTACGAAAGTAAAGCCAGAGGAAAGGAAATGTTGTCAAGAAAATCATAAAGAAAAGAATGCATTTACAGTACTCACTGTATTTATTGAAAATAATCTGGATGCGAATGGACCTGGGCGGTTCGAATCCACGTTGTTCAAGGGTCAACTGTACTTAGCTGGAGTTCTATTATTATACTACCTTAGGATCCCCATTATTTGACTCCCAATGGAATTCTTGAATTGTTATTTCTTTTCATGGGAATATTTATGTGAGGTGTTTTTCTGAGAGTCCTTTTGGTCACCATAAATGGTCTATCACTCAGGATTATTTTCACTGTAGTCAATAGAAAACCAGTTCAAGAAAAAAAAAAAAAAGGAATTTGTTGACTAACATCCTGAAAACTCCAGGGGTAGATCTCACATTGGCCCCTTTCCAGAGCCTCAATGCTGCAATGCGCCCACTTCACCTACCCTCCCTTTGAATCTGGGCTGGCCTGGGCGTTGCGTTGTCCAACAGAAAGAGGTAGAAGTGATAAGAAGACTTGTAACTTCTGCTTTTGCACTTTTGGAAAACTCCCACTTGAAAGCCAGGCACCGTGCTGTAATAAAGAAGCTCTGTCTAGACTACAGAATAAGGAGAAGCCACACACAGAGAGACCCTGGAAAAGCAAAGCCACCTGGAATATTCCAAGCCTAGTTGAGCTGAAGAGCTGCACAAATGTCCTCAGCTTACCACAAGCAGCAGAAAACCAGCCCCGCTGAGTCCAGTCAACCCACAGAATCATGAGAAATGACAAGTCACTGTGCTCTGAATCCTTTAAGTTTCAGGGCAGTTTATTTTTTATTTTTTTATTATTTTTTTTTTCAGGGCAGTTTACCACAGAGCACTGGTAGTTGAAACAGTGTGTTCCTGTGGCCCTTGTATTGTCTGCAGCTCTTCTGAAGAGGAATATTATTTGCAGTTTAGGCAGAACAATTCCTCATTTGTGGGAGTGTCTCATGTTTTGCAGGACTTGCAGAACCATTGGCCCTTACCAGTCATTGAGAGAATCCAACACACCACCCCTCCAGATCCAAGCACTCCCTGCCATGAACCAGATCCAAGAGCAGCACTTACTTCTGGGAGAGTGAGGACTTTAGAGGTTAGCTTCACTAGTAAGGCAGGAACTTATTTGTCCTGTATATCCTGGTCCTCATTATGAGTTGAAACATCTCCTTCCCTGACATTTCATGCTGTCTTCAAGGTAATGGGCTGCATCAGGCCATACCAAAACTGAGTCTATAATGCCTATAAAATTATATGATACCATTTGGTGTAAATAATGCAACCAGATGCGATAAATCTGCATAGTTTGGCCTTGAAGGGGCTCCAGAGAAAACTGTTATCTATCACCAAGTACTGTTAATGTGCAAATCATCAACATTCTTTTTCTAATTTATCCCATTTATTAGCACTTCGGGATCTGGAGAAAATAAGTAAATGAACATTATTCTTGGCTGCATGATCACCCTTGCCTTCCTCTCTTCATGGATCTTTGTAATGGAAGCTCCTAATTTAACAGACTGACAATGCAAGAGCGGATATTGTGGAGATGAAACTCCTCTAAGATAAATATCATTTTCTAGAAGACAGAGGACTTGAGAAGTGACCTCCTAAAATAGAGCTGTCACTAGCCATGAATATCTGTTCCTTGTAAACACCAGGGAGGACCAAAGCTTTATCTGTTAACTTCATCACAGTGGGGTTCCAGAGTTTATATATTCCCTTCTAGAGAGTTTCGAATTCCAAGGACAGCTTCAAGGGCAAGCATTCCTTCAGACACGGAAGCATCAGTCCTTCTATCTCAGTAAGATATAAAATATCCCCTCTACCCCATCCTTTATCCATATCCATTCCCCCTTTCATATTTGCATTACTTTATAATCTCATGTTCCTACTATTGGATGAAACAGGGATGATAATTTCTTTGAGCATATCGCTTGCCTATTTAGCTCCGGACAAAAGCTGCTAGTGTGCTGGGTTGGCCCACGGCATCCAAAGGAGATACTGGAGTCTAAGTTAGAACTTGAATTAGACTTCCCAAAATAACAAAATTTATACTTTAGGTCCTTGTATTTTACTTAAGATTATATAAATTCCTCAGTGATCTTCCCCAATGAAGTAGAAGAGAGAAATAACTAGATTATCAGGGAAAAGAGAAGATATTATGCAAGAATATAATGACATCTGTGTTTCTTGCACGGCTATCTGAACATGGTAATACATGTACAGGTTGTACAAGTGAACGAAGCAAAATGTAGAAGTTCTCAGCTTTGAAAACTAGCTGCTATATTAAGGAAAAACAGAAAGAGAGAGAGAGAAAGAAACCTAAATACCCAATCTGCTAAAATTTAAACCTAAAAATACTCCTTAGAAAAATACATATGTTACGATTCAAGTAGGTGAAAATATGCTACTTTTTACCCTGATCTCTTTTAGAAAAATCTGCTCCTTGGTAAATGAATAATGTGTTTATACTTGAAGTATATTTTTAGTAGTTAACATTTCAAAGTCCATGTAACATTTATTTTAATAAAACTTGATATTTTTTATTTGATATTTTTAAAAAAGAAAAAAGAACATTTTTCATTTTACAGAAGGATTCACAACCAGGTTTCATTAAGTACTAATACCCTTTGGGAAATCTAATGTGATTACACTTATTAACAGTTAACGTATACACAAATTTTCATAAATTGATCTTTTATGTAAATTGAGATACACACCTCTAGCAAGGGCTATATTCATCTCCAATTCCTGAAATGTTAATCTCTCAAAAGCCCTCTTCTCCTCTCTGCCTTAATGCCGTTATTAATCTTCAGTGACCTCTCCAAGAAGTCTCTGACATCACAACCATAACTCTCTTTCTTAGTGTCAACCAAAGAAATACCAAACGACAGACATTTATATTTAATTAGGTAATGTAGTGCCATCAGCTAATCCAGAGAACTGGACAATTTAAATTTCAGAATAAGTCAAAGGACCTGAAACATCTGACAGCCCATATTATTTACCTGTCGGGGCTTAAGATAAAGTATCTATAGTGATCTTTTCTTTTAATGAAAAATGAAGTCTTCTGTGGGAGAGTTCACTATGGAATAAAAAGAGCATCAGAGCAGTTGTGCAGCCTGGGTAGATAAAATATAGATCTACTGACCAACCACAAGAAAAAAAAGAGGTCGACTTACATTAATTACAGTCTCTAAATCTGCCCCTGTTTCCACAGCTATGGAGTGGTGGAGAGAGACCAAAGTCTAAACCTATCTTAAGCTACAGCCAAGTTCTCTTGACACCACCGCACTGCCTCCTGATTTTCCTCTATCAGTTTTCTGACTCCTATATATGATAAGTAAGCATGATTAATGACTGAATCCTGGTGAGACCATTACGTAGTTTTGTTTTGAGGGATGTGCTAATGTTTTTAGTTTCCACTAAGCTCATTTCTGTTTGTCTTGATCACAAAACATGCTGTAATTTTAATTAAAATACAAAGAAAGGGGTAAGAGGTGAGGCCATCAGAGAAGCTGAAAGAAACAAAGCCAACAGGAAGAAAGAAGCAAAGAGTAAAGTGAAGCTTGGTGCTGAAGAGATAAGATAATGAGAGGACACGGAGAGTAAAGAAAGAAGAGATAAATTAGATCTAGAGGATGCAAGTATAAAGATCTGAGAACTTCCTCCCAGTGGTGGCAGACTGAGTAATTTGGGCCAACTCTATTGCTGAAGAAAACTGAAATATCTGGACAGAATATAAAAATCATGTTCTTTAAGTATCAAGCTAAAAAGATAGTATGGAACTACTGGGCCAAGATCTACAAGAAAATAGAAAGCCCGAGATGTGAGTCTGGAATTTTGCCAAAAGCACGTTGGCCAATCTGGAAGAGGCAGCTGAGAGGCTGGGCAGTGCTTCCGACATCTTCATGGGGCTGAAGGGACAAAATGTGTGGGGCCTTCGACGCGGGACTTAGAGAGCTTCACTGAAAGACAGTAGAGGTGACCTAAGCAAATGGAGAGAGATGCCATTGTTCGTGGGTTAGAAGACTCAATATTGCACAGACGCCCCAAGACACAAATAAACCTCTGGAACAGACTAGAGGGACTAGACATAGGCTAAGTCATAAATGGCCCTTGACATAGAGGAGATACTCACGGGAGTGAAGAAAGGAGGGTTGACACAACTGGACACCCACATGAGGGAGATGAAACTCGACTTCCAACCTCACACTCTACACACACACGCCCATTAGAAAAACTCTTGCGTGTATGCATTTGGACACATGACATAAGAATATTCATAGGAACACTGTGAAACAGTAAAATTTAAAAAAAACTCAAGCAACACATGTGCATAAAGAGTAGAATGAATAAAGTGTGGAATATTCACATAATGAAATATGATAGTGCCATGAAAATGAAGGTTGCCACATGGATTTTAAAAATGTCAAAAATGTTGTTAGAGAAAAACTAAAAATATACTAAAAACATATTGTAAAAAAAACCATATTGCTCAGTGATGTAAAAACATATGCATGTGAAATAAAAGCAAGGAATTGATAACTGCAAAACTCAGAAGACTGGATGCCTGGAGGGGGGCGCAGAGGATGGGCTTAAGGAAAGCACACAAAGCACTTAATACTAAGGGTGTTGTTATTTTTCTTAAATCAAGTAGTAGGTGATTGATGTTCCTTTTATTCTGATTGTTAATTTGCATCTGCATTGAAGTTAACAGAAATGTAACAAACACCCGCGTTGGCCCAATACTGATGGGCCAAGTGTGAAAGCAACGTTTAGATGAGGTGAAAACCAAAGGTGAAGGTTCCTATCGCAGAATGAAATTCTTGAGATGGGATAAATCTGAATATTTTTCCAGAAAATAAACGAATCACCGCTCTGCTCTGATTACTTAATATATCATTTCTCAAACGTCAAAGTTGGCATTATAGTGCTGGAACAATCCTTGCTCAGCTCCATGGACTTACAGGAGGCTCCTATGAATGGCCAATGTACACGCAGTTACAGAATCAGATAGATCTTTCCTTTCAACTGGGGTTGGCAAAAGGGAAAGATTTTTTTTTTTTTTTTTTTGCCAGATGTCAAAATAGGCCACTGCTGGCAGTAATGCTGCCCTTTCACCCTAGTAGCAGCTGGATTAAAGTAAACTCTTGCTCCTTCTGGACTTGAGATCTAGTCAGCAGTTATTGTGCAATTTCACTGAAGCAACCTCACAAACAGGACCTCTGTGCGCTGGTGGAGGAAGAAGCTTTCAAAACACTCCGAGAAGCAAAAGCAAGTTTTTGCCCTCACATTTTTAAGAATTTTAAATACTGTGCAAGAACTTACTACTTTAATTTGCCCTTAAAACTTAGATCTAGAAAAGTGGCAATAGAACACCACAGATGAGTTCCAAGATAGCAAAACAGTTTCTGAATTTCTATTTGCACCTTAGCTTTCATTAGATGCCCAGCAATTTCACCATCTTTCCTGCAGCAGTAGGAGAAATGAATCCTTCTAGGAGGTTTCATGCCTGAAATACTTGTGCCCTCAAACTCATGCATTAGGTTACCTGGTGCTTGTCTTCAGCTGAGGAAGAATAATAAGTGGGCGCACTGCCTTGCAGCCAGCAATCTTATCACGCTACCCCCATGCTATAATTCTTTTCTGAACCTACAAGTGAACGGTGCGAACACAACATCATACTTTTTAAGGCTGAAGTCATTCACACCCTTCACAATGTTGGGCTGCTTTGTTGTTATTGTGTTTGCAATAGCAATGATAACACATGATATTACGCTGATTTTCCTTTTTAAGAATATTTCTTTAATCGGATTTACTGTTGTTGGCTATTCTGAGGTCCAGATCTCTCAACAAGCTAGTAAGCCAGAAGTCAGCTTAGGGATTCCAGAACAGACACTGGAGGAGGCATTTGGTGACTTAGTCTTCTAACGTTTGAGAACAAAGCCCCAGCTTGAATCACACATTTTCAGCTGAAGAGTGAGGTCAAAGCCAAACTTTGGAGCCTCAATCATCTTTGATAAAATAATTGCCAAAAATAAAGGGGCAAAGTCTAAACTAAAGGGATCAATGTATCCGTTCAACGAATTCTTATTGAGTATTTGCCATATGCCAGATGTTATGTCAGCACTGATAAAGTAATGAACGAAACAGATAAAAGTTCCTTTCCTCATAGAATTTACACTTCAGTTTAGAGGAATGGGGAGGAATAAACAGTAACAATAAGTA
This sequence comes from Canis lupus baileyi, assembly GCF_048164855.1. Lineage (NCBI taxonomy): Eukaryota > Metazoa > Chordata > Mammalia > Carnivora > Canidae > Canis > Canis lupus. The sequence continues at coordinate 65,156,023 of NC_132850.1, read as the reverse complement.
TACAAACAGGTATCAGGGAGGGATAAATGCCATATGGAAAAATAAAAAATAAAGCCGGGAAGAAGAATGCGGAGTAGATGGAGTGCGGGAAGAGAGTGCTTAGGGAAGTCAGTTAATGAGAGAAGCTGAGGAGGACACAAATGGCAAGATAACCCGTGTTCATGAATTAGAAGAATTAATACTGTTAAAATGTCCACACCACCCAAAGCCATCTATAGATTCAATGCAATAGTTATCAAAATGCCATTTTTCACAGAAATGGAAAAAAACAACCCTAAAATTTCTAGGGAATGCCAAAAGACCCCAAATAGCCAAAGAAATCTTGAGAAAGAAGAACAAAGCTAGAGACATTGCACTTCCTGATTCAGACTACACTGCAAAGCTACACTAATCAAAACAGTATTGCGGTGTCAGAAACACACACACACACCAAGGGAACAGACTCAAGAGGCCAGAAATAAACCCTCGCGTGATTGGTCGAGGGATCTTTGACAAGGGAGTGAGGAACCCTCAATCAGAAAAGGACATTCGTCAGCAAATGAAGTTGGTGAAACAGGAAAACCACATGCAGAAGATCGAAACTGGGCCCTTATTTTATACTACTCGCAAAAAGTGACTCAAAATGGAATAAAGAAACACAAAACTTCTGGGAGAAGACATAGGATCTCGACATTGGTCTTGGCAGCAATTTTTTGGATATGGCGCCAAAGCACAAGCAACAAAAGCAAAACGTTAATAGTAGAACTACATGAAACTAAAAAGTCTGTGCGCAGCAGAAGAAACAATCCACCAAATGAAAAGGCAATCTAAGAAATGGGAGAAAGCATTTGCAAATTACGTGCCAGATAAGGAGTTAATATGGAAAATGCATAAAGTGTTCATACAACTCAATACTGGGGAAAATCTGATTTGAAAAGTGAATAGATATTTTCCCAAAGAAAACGTACAAATAGCCAACAAGTATATAAAAAGGTGCTCATTGGGCACCTGGCGGCTCAGTTAAGGGCCCAACCTTTGACTTCGGCTCAGGTCATGATCTCAGGTCATGGGATCGAGCCCCACACTGGGCTCCGAGCTTGGCAGACAATCTGCGTCTCCCTCTGCCCTTCTCCCTTGCTCACTCTCTTTCTCTCAGATAGATGAATAAATCTTTCTAAAAATCCTTGCTCAACTTCACTAATCATCAGGAAAATGCAGATCCAGGTCACAGTGTGATATTGCCTGACGGCTGTCGTCACAGAAACAAGCAACCACAAGTGTTGGAGACGATGTGGGGAAAGAGGAAGCCTTGTGGCCGCTGATGGGATGTAAACTGGCCGGTCACCATGAGGTCCCTCAAAACAACCAAAAAAGGAGCTGCCCTGTGAACCAGCAGTTCCACCTCTGGGTGCGTGGGGTGAACGAGATTAAAACAGGATCTTGGAAACATCTTCTCACCACAAAAAGGAAATAGGAATCATGTGACTCGGTGGAGGCAGAGCCGGTGCCCCGGTCACCATCAGGTTGCCGGCTCCGCACCAGGCCCAGGGCGCCCCAGGCTCACACCCACTGCCAGTTGATATATGCCAATAGAGGTCAAATAAATACATTGCACACACGCACACGCGCAGGCACAACCAAAGCTAAGCCTGTGCATTAGAGAAAAGAGACGCTTGCACACCCCCAGCTGTAGGGGGTCGCCTGGGCATCCTCCGACGGCACCTCAGTGCTCACACCACCAGCCTGTGCACCCCCAGACGTGAGGGGGTCACCCGGGCATCCCCGACCAGCCCGCAGCGCTCACACCCACCAGCCTGCGCACCCCCAGCTGTAACGGGGTCACCCAAGAGCCCAGGCCCCTCCCCCCTACATAGGTGGCCCCCTGCGGCCTCCACCTCTCACCCCCAGAGCCTCTTGTAAGCTCACTGCACCTGCCTCAAGCTTACCTTACCTCACCTTGAGGATGGTCATTCGGGTGTTCTGGTCCCCCAGGTGTCACCTGCAGTCGTTCCATCTGAAATACCCAAACGGTGCAGATGAACACGATTCCCCAAGACTTGGTCACCCTGCTTGTCCCCTGGTCGTGTCTCCTGGCCACCGTGAGGACCAATCCCTGTGCCCCACTGGCATCCTGCGGCCTTTGCAGGCTGTGGTGTGCCCTCCAAACAGTGTCACCTTGCTCTTCATATTCTGTGACACCTCTTTCAGTTAAGGAGTCTAGAATTATCCTTGGAGTAATTGCCACCACCACCACCACGACCAACAACAAGAAAAAGATAATAAACCGGGGAGGGGGGGAGAAAGAGGAGGAGGTCACATATGCAGAAATCACTAATAAGTTAACAATTTAAGGAAAACAAATACCATAAAAGAAGCATCACTGTTTATTTTATTTATTTATTTTTTTTTAAAGATTTTATTTATTTATGAGCAACACAGCAGAGAGGAGAGAGAGAAAGAGGCAGAGACACAGGCAGAGGGAGAAGCAGGCTCCATGCAGGGAGCCTGATGTGGGACTCGATCCCAGGTCCCCAGGATCAGGCCCTGGGCTGAACACGGCATTAAACCCCTGAGCCACCCGGGCTGCCCGGAAGAAGCATCACTGTTTAAATTGAAAAACTTATACACAAGCGCGACTGACTTGCTAGTTGCCTACCCAATATCTATTTTTTTTCTTCCTTCCTACCAGAATTTTGATTGAATGATTTAACAAAACTCTACCTCTCAACCACGTCAGAGGAAACTGATGTATGTGGCCAGTAAGAGAGAAGTCCCCCCGGCATCTCTGGGTAAGGTTTGCTCTCCTAATGATAATGGAGCTGGCCAGTTGTCTCCTAATATTCATTCTTCTCTTCTTTGTTCCTGTTAAGACCCCTGATTTTAGCCCTGTCTCTGGCTGCTTAAGAAGGAGGGGGAGACGCCACTGGAAAATTCAGGGGATCTCCCTAGCGGCTAAGTTGGTCACAGAACTAAGTTCTGGCCAGGTGGTGTAAGTTGATGTCCTCATTCTTCTATTTCCTTGCCAGCTGGAGTAAAGACATGATGGCCACATCTTGAGCAACCACATTGGATCACGTAAAAGGAGCCACATATTTTGGATGAGAAAGCACAAAGAAAAGGAGCCAAGGTTCCTGACATCATGTGGTGGGATATCAGCTCTGGACCAACTGCATCCAGATTTCATCAATATAAGACTAGGTAAGCTTCATATTTAACTCTTTATGATTTTGGATTTTGCCAAATGCATGTGTTACGCTAATATGGACGCCAATCCTTGCTCTTTATTCTTTCCTTTTCTGGCCTGTAGTACATACCCAGCGCTTGGAGATGTGGCGGTCAGCTTACATCTGGAAGGATGAAGCCACATGCTCAAAATGTTAGGCTAAAAAAAAGAAAAAAATACATAACTTAAAAAAAACAAAAAACAAAAAACAAAAAAAAACAGATGGAAGGGGCCTGGTCCCTGGATGACAACTCTAGATGCTCATTCCTGGACTTTTGGATTCATGAGAAAAACCAACTCATTCCTGCATAAGTTACAGTTTGTTGTTATTTCTGTTACTTGAAATTGAGCACATCCTATCTAGTACATCTCAAAGGAAAGAAGGCCGGTACAGGAAAAGAGAAAAATCTGTTTGTGGGGTCCACAAAATAATGAAAACGAACCAATGATATATCCTTGTAATGAAAATATAAATAGTATAAAAACCAACGGAATGGACATAGGTCTAGAACAAGGCAATGGGCTATGAGAGCAGGTTGAGAGATTCTTCCAAATAACAGATGATGCTACTGGAAAGACAAAAAAAAAAAAAAAAAAAAAAAAAAAGGGCGAGCACGACCGCAGTTGTACTAGTTTCCTAGAGCTGGAGCGACAAAGCACCACAAACCGGGTGGCTCAGGCAATACCAATTTATGGTCTCCGTTCTGGAAGCTACAAGCCCAAAATCAAAGTGTTGGCAAAGGCTGTTCATTCTGGGGGAAAATCTCTTCTCTGCCCCCCTCCTAGCTTCTGTTGGTTTACTGGCCACCTTCGGCCCCTTCTGGCTTTCAGATATGTGGCCCCGATGTCTCCCTTCGTGCTCACGTGGCATCTCAATGTCTGTGTGTCTAAATCCAAATTCCCACCTGTTATAAAAACACTAGTCATGTTGTTCACAAAATAAACAACAGTAGAAAAGTTCCCTGAGCTGAAGAACGACAGGAGTTTGCATATAGAAAGCATCCCCTGAGCGCTGGGCAAGAATGAAAAAAGGCCCACTCCCATTCAAATCATGATAGAATTTGTTCAGAATAAAGACAAATTTTTTAAGTATACAAAATAAAAAATAAAGATGGCACTTCAAAGCAACGAAAGTCAGATACACGTTTGACTTCGTATCAACATGACTAGAGGCAAGAAAACAGCGGAGCGATATGCTTAAAGTTATTTATTTATTTATTTATTTTTATTTATTTTTGCTCCAAGTTTTAAGGGAAAATTATTTTCAAACCAAGAAAGACTATAATTCAAGTGAGAGGCAAAATGAGAAGTCTCAGTTAGCAGATGCGGGACTGTGGCCCCAAGCGCAGCTCCGTGAGCGGGACCTGGCCCAGGGCAGTGGGTCTGAGCCCCGGTCTCTGGCTGGGGCTGGGTTCGGTGGTGAGCGGTGAGCTCCTGGCTGAAACAGCAGAGACGCTTGTCGGCCTCCGGAGAAGTGCCTCCTCCTCCTCCTTGGCCCGGGTCCCTTTTCCCCCCCAGGAGCAAACAGGGAAATACCATCCGCAGCAAGAGCAGTTACCCCAGGGCCACGGAAAGGACAGGGTTTAGGGCGAGGCTAACGCCCACCGTGCCTTTCCCATCCGGGATTCTGCAGGGGAAGTGCGGCCTCCGGAGAGGCTCAGCGGGAGCTTCCCCGGTTCTCCCAAGGGTGCTTCAGAGCCGCGAGGGACCGTGCTGGCTTCCTGAAGGCCACTCATCCATCCCGTCTGTCAGGTACTCCATGTATGGCCAGAAAGGTCTAAAATATTTATGATCCGGCCCTTTATGGGAAGTGTCAGTGGACTCTGCTCCAAGGAACCCACCCTGGGAAGGACCTGAGGTGACCTGGCCTGTCACCTGGACCTTTGCCCTAGCGTGGCCCTATTGTCAGGCTCCCAAGGGTCACCAGGCTGTGATGTCTGCCGTCACCTCCTTCACTGCAGCCCCACCAGCGTCGCTACGGGGGTTGAATCAGCAACTGTCAGGCCACGCGATGCATCTGAACACGTAGGAGATGCTGGCTGGTCCAGCCCGGTGCCCGCTGCCACTTCCCAGGCTGCGGGCAACCGCCTGCCCCGGGCTGGCCAGGTGATGCTGCTGACATTGGCCGGAGCAGCACCGTGCGCCCAAGAGCTACCCACCCATCAAATCCAGGCCGTGCGGCTCCTCCAGGCCGACGGTCCAGGATGGTCCCATCCACATGTCTAGCGGGTGGCGGCTGTCACCAGGGCCAGCGGGCCACGGGGTGGGCAGCCTCCTCCCCAGGGAGCGGTCTGGCTTCTAATGTGGTGCCAAGAGGGCCCCAAGACTGTGGACGGGGCAAGGCTTCCTGAGGCCTAGGCCTGAGCCCAGCCGGCGCCACCTCCACGGTACTTTACGTCCAGATGAGGCACAGCCCAGCTCGTGTCCAAATGATGGGGAAATAAACTTCACTTCCTGGTGGGAGGACCTGCAGGGTCACGAGGCAGAGGGGCAGGCACCCAAGGAACAACTGCGGCCACTGACGGAAAGAATCTATAACGTTAAGTGCATATGTCTTGGGGCCCCCGGTGGCCCAGAGGTTGAGCGTCTGCCTTCAGCCCAGGGCGTGACCCTGGGGTCCCGGGATCGAGTCCCACGTCGGGCTCCCTGCATGGAGCCTGCTTCTCCCTCTGCCTGTGTCTCTGCCTCTCTCTGGGTCTCTCTTGAATAAATAAATTCTTTAAAACAAAAAGTTAATATATCTCAACTTAAATTCAAATATCAAACAAATATTTAAGTACTTGATAAATGCCAATACTGTGTGACACGGCTTTGCTTTTCTCTTTCCTTTTGAAATTCAAAGCTATTTGAACAGAAGCCTTTTAGAAAGGAAAAGATGAGTTCTTTTGCTCTTCGTAATTGTGTGTCTGTGGGAGGGCATCTGCACGCGTGTTACAACAAGCCATCAAATCTAACTGGTTGACCCTCAGTCTTTTCCAACTATAGCAAAATGCTGAGCTTATCCTTGAATTTTAACTCCTCTTTAAATAAAACCACAAAATTCTATTTTGTTTTAAATGCACGAAGTGAAAGGGAATGTGATCTCCTAATTTTTTGCCTTGTCATGAACATCTTCACAATGTACTAAACCAAACATTGCAACATGTCCGCCCCATCCTCTTCAAAAATAGAAGAGTAAATTGACTTTTTTCCTCCACTTGGAAACAGAAACAATAAATAATGATGAAAATTGGAGAAGAATCTAGCAATCTCCTGGGACCTCCCAACCTTCCTTTCTCCAATTGTGTAAATCATCGAGTATTTATTTTTATTTATTTATTTATTTATTTATTTATTTATTTATTTATTTATTTATTTTCCATCAAGTATTTTAAGTGATCAACACATTCATGATCCGGCTTGCTAGAATAAATCACTTAGACACCTACCCTTGACTATCTAGATTCCTTAGTTGCTCTTAAGCAAATTAATATGTCCTCACATTCCAGGGCCTAAAAAGTGTTATAGTCCCTTCCATTACTTTACATCCTGACTTGCCAGTGCTTTTTTTTCTTTTTTTTTTTTTATAATAAATTTATTTTTTATTGGTGTTCAGTTTACCAACATACAGAATAACACCCAGTGCTTTTTCTGTTAAGAGGATTTGTTTTCTCTCCTCTACCCCCAATTTTGGATGGAGTATATTTTGGACCTGCTTTCTAGGGCCTGGCTCCGTACCGTGGGAGCTAGCAGAAGATGATCTTTTGAAATGCAACTGGAAAAAGAGAAAGGGCATATTGGCTATTAGCATCCTTAATAAGATGTGATAGCAAACACGTATAAGTCACTTAGGATGTGCCAGGTGCTCTTCTGTGTAGTTTACACACGTAAATTTATTAATTCTCATAAAATTCCCTGACATAGGTACATTATTTCCCTCAATTTTACAGATGAGAAAACTAAGGAACAGAGGTTAAAGGCTTACTTACCCCAGGTCACAGAGCAAAGTGGTGGAGCTGGGGTGTGGACCCAGGCAATCTAGTTCTAGAACTCAATGATTTAATCACTACTTTACACTGTCTCTCCATAAAACATCCAGGAACCATGTTGAGACTATGAAAAAAATCTGATGGTGCTGTGTAGATGCTTGACCCCGAGGCTGGACCAATGAGTAGCGTGTCCAGCCACCCTTTCTTATTCCAGCTTCATCCTGGGGAAAACCAATACAGCTCAGTGACTAATAGCCAGAGCGGAGGGAAAAAAAAAAAGTGGGGATTAGGAATTGGAGCTGGGCAGTGAAACGCCGGGACCCCTGCACCCCGATGTTCACAGCAGCAATGTCCACAATAGCCAACCTGTGGAAGGAGCCTCGGGGGTCCATCGACAGATGATGGACAGAGAAGCTGTGGTCTGTGTCTACAGTGGGACATTCCTCAGCCATTAGAAATGACAAATACCCACCATTTGCTTCGATGTGGATGGGACTGGAGGGTATGATGCTGAGTGAAGTAAGTCAACCGGAGAAGGACAAACATTATATGGTCTCATTCATTTGGGGAATATAAAAAATAGTGAAAGGGAATAAAGGGGAAAGGAGAAAAAATGAGTGGGAAATCTTCGAAAGGGAGACAAACCATGAGAGACCCCTAACTCTGGGAAATGAACTAGGGGTGGTGGAAGGGGAGGTGGGCAGGGGGTGGGGGTGACTGGGTCACGGGCACTGGGGAGGGCACTTGATGGGATGAGCACTGGGTGTTATGCTATAAGTTGGCCAATTGAACACCAATAAAATATAAATTTAAAAAAAAGGAATTGGAGCTGGGGTTATGGGAGAAGAGCTTTGAGAAATAAGGTGAATCAAGGGGAAGAGGGTGACCCCACAAGACCGAGGCTCCTGGACTGGGTGGAAGAGTCCTGGAGGGAGGACCACACGGTGTCCAGCAGAGGAGCACCACCCACACCCAGGATGGGAGCAAAGGAGACGGCCACTCAGGGTTCCGTGTCCTCAGGGGGCTCCTACACATGGATGGCCGCTGCCCAGCCTGGGCCAAAGGCTTACACCGGAGGGGCGCTGGTCTCCCTGAGCTCTTCAGGGAGACTAAGCAGTTCTCCGGATGTTGCCATGTGTTGAGCTAGAAAACGGCTCAACAGACCAGGGGCGCTGGTCTCCCTGAGCTCTTCAGGAGACGAAGAGAAGTTCTCCGGATGTTGCCATGTGTTGAGCTAGAAAACGGCTCTTCCCCCCCGCCCCAGTCCGCTCTCCCCTTTTCTGTTTACACACTGACATGCAAATGCATTGTTTCCTCCAAATGAGGTGTAGATGTGAATTCACTTGATGGCCTTAACAAAATTAGTCTAAAATAAGGTACCGGTTCTCTATATATGGTCACCAGTGGAAGGCCCTGGACTTCTCCAGTGATGTACAGCCGTATTCTCCACGATGATGGCGCATTCGAAGGAGCGCTCCTGCTCTGAACACAATCAAGGGAAATTGGAGAGAGATGGGGGAGAGCAGAGCTCAGCAGTGCAGATCACCACGGTCCCGGGGCAGGGTTGTGACCTCCACCCCAGGATCGTTCTCAGCTTGAAAAACAGCTCTTGGCGTTCTACCGACTAGAGGCAGTGGGCGACCCCCGGAGTCATGACCCCGGGGCACTTGGGAAACCAGGCCCAGGCAGGCCCAGAAGGTGTGGGCAACTCAAATGAACAGGAAACTTGGACTCCTGTCGGTACTGTCCCTTCACCCGCATGTGCAGCTTCATAAGGAGCTCTCTGTGAGCAAACGTTGGAGCAAGGAGGAGGTACTGAGGTCTGCTCCACGGGTGAGGTCTGCTTACGTTGGCGCTAGCTGGAACTGCACCACCGCACGGTACAGCACGACTCGGGGATACCCTGAGAAACACTGGAGAAGGGAAATTCTCCTAGTGGGTGGATTTCCAAGCAGTATACTTGGTTGGGAAGTTGGCCTGCGATATGCATATAAACAGTCACTTGAATATTAGCAAATAGTTTGGGTAATTGTTCAGGGCCTGGAAGGCAAGAGGTCTGAGGGCCAGTTACAGTGAGGCCTGTGGAAAGGTCTATGGATGGACCCCTGGAAGTAGACCCAAAATGTAGATGCTTCCGTCTTAGATAAATGTTCACCAGAAATCATCCACCTCAGAGAAAGAGCTCAAAGACCAAATGGATAAGATGATGCCACCTACGGATGTCAGCCAACCTCTGTTCCCCCAGCCAGCCCCCGGGAACACTTCAATAGGCCATGAACTGAGTGGCCTTGTGGCAGTAGTAGAAGCTCCACGTGGGCCCAGCATCATAGACCCCCTCCCACCAAAGCTAATCTAGCTATCACCACGGCTGAGTGCCTAACCCACCAGATGCACAGGGCAATGATGAGCCCTCAGTGTGTAGCCATTCATGACTAAACACCATCCACCTCAAAGAGACAGCAGTTCATCTTTATCAGAATTAATATCCAGTCCAGGTCGCTTTCTCTGGCTGCATGGTCTCCGCCAGCTCCAGCATCTGGGGGTCTATAGGATGCCTAACCCACCAGTGTGATGTTTCACACTGCACCATTTCAAACAGAGGAGTCCGTTTTAAGACAAATGAGGTGTGACAATGGGCCCGTGACCACAGGACTCACTAGTCCTACTCCACACCCCATTACCAGGAGAAGAGGACCTGAGAGGGTAACAGTGGACCCTAATGAAGACTCAGCTAGAGAGCCTGCTTGGGTTACACTCATACTTTTCCAGGATTCGGTAAACACACAGAATCAAAGGCCAATATATGATGCTGGGTCTCCGTAGTGAGACTCCCTGGATCTAAGAGCCACGGTGTAGAGGCAGAAGTAGTGATTCTAACCCCTACTTCCCTGAGCACAATTCATATTTCCTGTCCTGAAAATGTAAGCTATGCCAAGTCAGAGTTCCTAGTGTGTGTGTGTGTGTGTGTGTGTGTGTGTGTGTGTCCAGGGAGTCAGGGAAGGTGGAGGACACTTCCACCCACTGACCCCGTGAGGATCCCACTGAATTGGAAAGCCGTGCTTGTTACCACCTGGCTGTGTGGGGCTCCTTAGGCCCATGAACCAGCAGGCAAAAAAAAAATCCCTTCCTGCTGAGGAATCAACTCTGATAATCATGAGGAGTTTAGGTTGCTACTCTACAATAAGACAGAAAAGATTATTTATGGAGTCCAGGAGATTCAGTAGGCCATCTCTTAACACTGATGTTGCACGGTTATTACTGTTTGTGGGCAGTTACAGTGAACACTACAGACCACGAAGACAAAAGCCACCATGCGGTCAGGCCGCTTAGGGACGAAGGTGTGGAACTCCTACCTGACTAGCAAGCAAGACAGGCCAACGTGTTTGCCTGGGGTAAAGGAAGTCTAAAGCGGGTGGTTAAAGAAGCTGATGGCGAGTGTCAGCCAGGCTTTGGCATTGGCTGTCGCAGCCGGGACTGCAGCTTAGTTCACTGGCCCACGTGAAGGGCTTTTAGCGGATTGGAAGTAATGCGGAGTCTGTGGTGAACTGATTTCTTCTGCACTCTCAGGAACAAAACGAGGGCACCCGGGTCTTAGAAAACTGAAGGCCCACTCGCAGCGCCTGCAGCCAGAGCTCAGGGACGGTCGGACCAGGGCATCCCCGGAGCTGCTCGGCTCTGTCTGCCTCCTGGGCCCGGGCCCGCTGCTTCACTCCGGCAGTGTGAGGGGTCTTGCCTGCTCTCCTACCCGCCCTGCCCCAGGAGAAGGCCAGACTCACAGCAGCTCGGGTACTGGGCCTGGGACGGCCGGTGCCCCGGGAGCTCCAGTGGCTTCTCCAGCGGCCCACTCCTGAACCCAGGAGACAAACCCAAAACTGCAAGGGAGTTGACGTCCCCGGAAACAAACGTCTCGGGTCAAGAGGCAAAACACAGGAAAGAGCTCTCAGAAAAAGTCTTCTCTCTCTTCCTCTCTCTGTGGTGCGTGGTCCCTTATGGCGTGGCCAGAAGCAGACCGCGTGAGCGAGCACCGGAACCTGACTTCTCATGGAGCCACAGCCGTTCTGCCTCCTGGCAGCCTCATGCCCACTTCGCCTTTGCATATCCTCCAATAAAGGGTTATTAGCACAGGAGTTTTGCCTAAGGTTCTGCGTACAAGGGAATACAGGCTGAAAAAGATGGTACGTATCAGTCTCCTTTAGGGGATGTTTCAAATGCCGAGTGTGCCACCGTAGGTACCACTTAGACTGCGAGCCTCGAGTATGTGAGGATGAGAACAGAACGCCACTGCATTAAAGTCTGAAATACTTGACCTAAGTTTGATCCTCTGCTGTTTATGGTGTGGTCTTGAGCAATTCGCTGAATGTCTCTGAGCCCCATTTCCCCCTCGGGATCAACAGAAGGTCAGTACGCTGCACACGGGCTATCAGGGAAGACTGCTTGCGGTGTCTGTAAGACTTCAGGCAGTTGGCCCCTAAATCTCCTAAATCTCGGTTTTCTCATGCATAAAATGAAGACAGGAATGCTCCCTTTCTCACTGATGTGTTTTAAGGATTGAATGAGACCATCATTCATGCAAAGCGCTGGCAAAGTCTTTTGTCTACTATCACTGCCTCTGATAAAGGGTACAAACTCCCTCCCTGCCTTCTGAAAATTATCCGCCTTCTCCAGGTAATTGGGTTAGTTGTGTGCACCTGAGCTGCGGCAAAGCATGGTGCAATTATAAAATATTTTCTTTTTTTTGTTCTGGGAAAAAAAGTATTGTGTTATAATTTTTTCCAGTTTTATCGAGAAATAATTGACATGCATCACTGTAGGTCTACAGCAAGGTGGTTTGGTTTGCATGTATTGTGGAATGATTACAATAGATTCAGCAAAGATCTATCTTCTCATATAGATACAATAAAAAGAAAGAAATGAATAAAAGGAAAAGATTCCACTTGAGTGATGAGAACTCTTAGGGTTTGCTCTGACAACTTCACGGTGTTTCATGTAGCGCCATGCTGCGGGTTACCTCCCTAGTACTTCTTTATCTTATAACTGAACCTTGGTACTTCCAATTCCTCTTCCCTCCAACCCCTGCCTCCAGTGTGCACAAGTCTGATCTCTTTTTCTATAATTTTGGTTCTGTGGGGTCTTTTATTTATTTATTTATTTATTTATTTATTTATTTATTTATTGTGTGTGTGTGTGTGTGGGGGGGGTCTTTATAGAGATCCCGTATGTCAGTGAGGTCATACAGTGTCTTTCACTGTCTGACTTATTTCACATTCCGTTCATGTTGTTGAAAACGTCAGGATTTCTTGTTCGTGGGTGGATAGTATTCCATATATATGTACACACGCACGCACGCACACACCACATTTTCTTGATACATTCATCCACCGATGGACACCAGTTGTTTCCATGTCTTGATTATTATAAATGATATTGCTTTGAACATGGGGATGCCGATATCTTTTCACAGCCGTGTTTTCATTACCTTGGATATATTCCCAGAAGCAGAATTGCTGAATCATTTAATAGTTCTATTTTTAATTTTTTTGAGGATCCTCCGTTCTATTTTCCACAAGGGGTGTGCCAGTTTACATCCCTACCAACGGAGCAAAGGTGTACTCTTCTCTCCACACTCTCACCGGCATTCGTTATCTCTTATCTTGTTTTCTGAGTCATTCTAACAGATGTGAGGAGATACGTCATAGTCAGTTTGCATTTCCGTGAGTAATGTTGAGTATCTTAGTCTGTACCTGTTGACCTTTCACATATCTTCTCCGGAGAAACATATGGTCAGGTCTTTTGCCCATTTTTATTTGTATTTTTTGTTGTTGTTTGTTTTGTTTCATTTTTTTTGTTTTTGAAAAGTATGAATCCTTCACATGTTTTCCATGTTAACCCTTGTGTTATAATTCGTGTCCGCCATTCTTCCCTTTCCTACTGATAGAAGCCTGGGCCCTTTTACATGGTCTTAGCTCAGGGGATTGACTCCATGCCGGCACAAACTTCAGCTCATATCTTCCCTGTCCCCCCAACAAAACCGATCATTTCCGGCTTCTTCTCCAATCTCCACTCCTCGTTTTCTCTAGCCCTGGCTACCCCCACAGAAGACAGATACAGCAAATAAGAACATTGATAATGATTCACATCTTCATTCAAGTCTTCATTTGAAATAAATACTCCAGAGGCCCAAATCCGAGGAGAGTGGAAAGACAGATGCTTATCAAGTGACCTTGATTCATTTGACGTAGGATTTAAAGCAGCCCCCTGTGCAAAATAATTTACAATATGAAGAAATGAGCTTGGCAAAAATGCCATGTCAGAATGCATTATGAAAGATTTTGTAGATCTGTGTATACGATCTGAGTCCGTCAGGCTGGCCGAGGGTTATATTATCCTAGTAATCTGAGAAGCAAGCATCCATCTATCCCTTCAACAAGTCTTTATGCGAGATGGGAAGAGGGAGGTGCCAGATTTTACAGCAGATGCGGGTTCTTGAGCACCACTGCTAGAGTAGCTGCTCTTCCGTGACTCGCAGTCCTGTGACATTACCCGTGGCCTCAGGGTGGCTAACAACATGTTTCAATACCATGAAACACTGTTATTCGTATAATTAGTGGCCTCTTGCAGACATCCAGCTAATACTGATTTCCCCCGTTTGCCTGGATAAAAGGCTGCCTGTTACCAAGAGGCTTCGCAGCAATCCCTCCAGTTAACGGACACGCTCGGGCACTTGTCTGGAAGACAACGGCAGATGTTGCTGTGTCGTTGCCATTGTTTACCACAAACTGCAAGGTGCCTTGGTTACTTCGTCCTTGTCACGGTGATCACTGTCATCATTATCGTCACCATTGTTATCAATATTTTTTGAATACCCACTGAAATGTACTTTTTTCTACTAAGTGCTCTAATGTGTCCTACAGCACGGCTTGACAAAGAGGCTAATCATGAAATAGCACAACAGAGTCTTAACTACTCTTCCAGTATTTAAAAAAAAATCATAAAAAAATAAAAAAAAATAAAAAACAAAAAAATAAAAAAATCATTATTATTCACTTTGGAACTAAAAGTATGGAAGTATAAGCTCAGTGAATGGTCTTTTTGTTTGCTCATCTATACTATTGGCGTCTGGCACATAGAGGCTCTCCGAATATTTGCTAACTAAAGGAAGGTATGAATGAATTTAGTGAATTTAGCACGAGAAATCTTTAGTGAAAATATCCAGTGAGATCTGAGACTCTCTAAGAACAGAAGAGAGATTAAAAAGTGGTTGGTGCCCCTTGAGGTGTGGGTGTTAAGGGACATAGTGTCCTTCTCCATACAACATCGTCCCTAGGGAAAATCAGGCCCTATTTTTTTCCTTTCAGAGGGGAAAAAAAAAAAATCACAGAAGGGCAGACTCTCAGAGGCTCTCCCAGACATCATGTGATCTCACATTGCGCTATTTAAACTTTTTTTGTTAGGACACCGCTGATACTCACATAGGCACAAATATTCTCACGGATGTACCCGAGCTTGAATATAACCCCTAACATTTCCTCTTCAGGAAATGAGGGAATGTAAATAAGAGATGGGTATGACGGTAGAGAGAGCCTTGAATTTGCTCTCGTTACTCTAGAACAACGACAACAACAACGAAATCTTTCAAAAATCTTGGCGCCTGAACTCTTACTGGTGATGAGTCACCTGGAAGCGCATCACAACGGATTCTAACACGGCTGCGTCTCCCAGCACAGCGGCCAAGAGACCTGGGCTCCGGGTCCTCATCATACCCTGGTTAGCTCCGTCTAAAGCAAGTAATTTCCCTCCGTTGAATTTCCGTTTCTTTACTGTAACACGAGAGGGTTGAACAAGGGTCACCCTTGGGTTGAACAAGGGTCCAATCTCTCCATCCGAGGTCGGGGGGAGAGCCCTCCTCGGATTCTGAGCTTAGGGGCTCAGTGTGGCAATCCTGGGACGAGCCATATAGGAGGACTTAGAGCTTTGCCAGTAGTTCGTATATCTCTGAACATAATTTATCCCCCCATCGTTTCTTCCAGCGACTTCTACATTAACAGGAAAGAAAAAAAAAGAAAAAAACGGAAACTTTTCTCAAGCACAGAAGACTTTGCAGCGTGCCTGGACTCCGTAAGCTGACGCTTTGGGACATTATCGTTTGCCTAATCTTTCTCCCCCTGGAGATGCACCTCCTTCCGTCCCGTAACTGCCTTGCTCAGTGGTTCAAGTGCCAGTTACCGCACCCCAGAAAAGACACGTCCCATATCCCCCTTGCACACGCAGGATTCTCAATTCTCACAGCAGTGTTGTGAAAGGGACAGGATAGGTGTAGCTCTGCCGCTCATTATAAGTGTCAAAAACCAAAATTGATTCGGTTTCTTAACTAGATTAAAGTCATACACACAGGAGGTACTATAACACAAACCCTAGGGTTGTTTTTTTTTTTTTTTTTTTCCCATTTCAGATCTGGTCTTCTTTTATTTCCCCACAAGCTTATGTACCCCATGACTGGTCATTATATCCTTATCCTATACATAGAGAAATAGAGAACTTACCCAAAATTCTGAGAATAAGGTTAATACAACCAACCAACATAAAAGAATAGAGCAAACATTAGCGGAAGTCACTACAAAGACGCAGAATGTTTGGCAGGTGCAAGGCAGGAAGAGCAACATGGACTGTAGCTTAATAATACCGATTTAAGGGACAGAAATATCAGGAAAGAGGAATTTTAAGATAAAACTACTTTAAAGAGTCCAAGAAAAAGAAAATACGATCATGCTTATCCAACAATGTCTCTGTGAAGGACACGTATAACCAGGGAGACATAAGAATTGTAGTCAAGAGAAAGATAGTCTATGACAAGGGGCAAAGCTAGTTTATCAAAATTCACCATAATCTAAAAAAATATATATATATATTCCCCAAGATTATCCTTTTGACTCTGCTCAGTGTCTGTGTACTAATCCATGACATTGACTATTTAATCACACTTTTTAGTTCAACATAACATGTTTTGAGCTTTTCTTGTGTACCAGACATTGTACTAGGAATCGGCAATAAAAGGATGAGCAAGAAATAGTCCATATATTTACGGAGGCAGGTGAACGAGAGGAAGGGGTTGAGAAAGATCCCTGAGATCCTGGCTCGGGCATCTGGGTGGAGGCCATTAGCCGAAGGCTTATCAGAAGAGGGACAGGATGGGCGAGGAGGTGGGAAAGAAGAAGTTTGGTTTGCGGCCTCAGACAGGCTAAGAATGCTTTTGGCTGCAAGAAACAACCTCAAGCAGCAGAGTTTAAGCAATAGACGTTTGATCGCAACAATGTGAGGTCTGGAAAGCCAGTGCAGGAGTTCGAGGATACCATCAAGGAGGCAGGCGCGATTCTTCTATTTTCCCCCCATCATTCTTGGCATGTTGGCATTTTGTCCTTGTGCTTGTTACCTCATGTTACAAATTCCAGGGTATATGTCAGCTCTTTGATTAAAATATTCTTTGTCATCCCCTTTTAATCACTAGAAGGAGCCACCTAAACCTCCATAATAACAAAAAAAAATCCACCATTCTATGAAATGCATTAATCCAACAGGGAGGATAAGTACCAACAGTGTGTGTCCTATTTTCCACTCTCCATCCAGCTATTGCATAGGTGGTAAGAAAAATAAAAATACAGTCTTAATTGCTAGCTAGATGTAAATCACTTCCTAACTCCAAAAACATTAAGTAAACAGCCATTAAACAGGTAAAAAAAAAAAAAAATCTAAGAACTGATTTGTAAATGGCATTTTCTTTAGAAGCCATGGGTGGTCCGGGAAGCAGGGGCGGAATGTCGTCTGCAGATTATCTCTGCCCGCCCTTCACGTCTTACGAGCAGCCGTTCCTGGCTGGATATTGGAAGAGCATCGCATCCGGGCTTAGCTGACGGCCTAGCGTCCCGACTTCCCCAGAGCAAGGGTAGTACCTAGACGTTCACCTGTGCGCACCAAATGTGCGAGAGTAGGGCTTTTCCTGGAGAACGAGGTTCGCCCAGCGTCCCCTGCAAATTCAGGAATGAGATTCGAGTATTTGTCATTGGCGATGCGTTAGCATTCAGCCGCCTGGGCCAGCTACCCTATTGATGTCGCCTGAATGTTCGTCGGAGCATGTGAACAAGTCGAGAAACCTGTCTCCTTTCTTTCCGGAAAGTCGTTATTCTCTTGTTCAAAGTTAAGGATTTCCAGAGCAGAATGTCTGCCTGGGATGGGGGGGCAAGAAGCACTCAGATGCAATAATACACTGTCCATAGCCCGGAGTGTTCAGCCCCCAAGGAGGACGCCGTCCTCTAGAGACAGACCCGGCGACGGGGTTTTCACAAAGCTCCGATTGCCTCCCGCTCGCCCTTTGGCCCCTGCTCACTCAGAGGGCGTGCAGACACACTCGTGCCCACGGATGGAGCCAAGCATGGGCTCTCTGGCCTACCCCACTTGCACAAGGTCCCCCTTATCTCCTTTTCTTAGTCCCTTGCCAGATGCCATTGTATTGGAGGAGGTGACCCTCTCCCAGACAACTGGGCTTCCTGGAGAACAAAACTGAGTGAAAGCAATTGGGAATTTGTAGGGTATTTATTTATTTATTTATTATTATTATTATTTTTTGTAGGTTTTATAGATGGAATACCCTACTGTATGTAATGGTGCCCAGTGGAACGTTGCTGCTTTCCCATCTCTCTCTCTCTCTCTCTCTCTCTCTCTCTTTTTAAAGATTTTATTTATTTATGAGAGACACACAGAGAGAGAGAGAGAGGCAGAGACACAGGCAGGGAGAGAAGCAGGCTCCATGTAGGGAACCCGATGTGGGACTTGATCCCAGGACCCCGGGGTCACGCCCGGAGGCAAAGGCTCAACCGCTGAGCCACCCCAGACGTCCCTCCATCTATACATTTTTACATATCCTTGGAGGGTAGCCTAAGAGTCTCTCCCATTGATAGAGAATTCGGGAAATCTCTTATTTCACAGATACCCAAAATATACATTAATGTAACGGGTATCTCTGCATGTACTAAACCCACAATGCAGTACCTCAAAGGGACATTCATTACCTATTTGGAGTTCCAGACAGGACTGACAGTGACCGAAGGCCTCATTTCACATGGGGGATTTATCTCTTGCTTTTAGGGAAGAAGGGTGTGGGGGAAGTCAGAGGGATCTTCTTGCTTCTACGGTGCTCTCAAGTCTTTCAGCTAACATATTCGATATGTCAAGGCCCCATGTCTTTGGGCATCACGTCCTGAACCCCATCACTATCTTGACTCCCAGGACTCCATGAGCTCCTCGCGGGGGCATCAGGGCCATATCTGGTGAGAGGGGTTCCCTACCTGGCTAGTTCCTCTATCAGTCAGAACAGCTGCATTTACCTAATAGCTTCACTTCCTTGCCAGCCAGAAATATTATTTTATTTTATTTATTTGCTCTTTTTTAAAAATATTTATTTATTTAAGAGAGAGAGAGAGAGACCATGGAGAGTGGGCAAAGGGAGAGAGAGTCTCAAGCAGACTCTGTGCTCAGCACGGAACCTGATGTGGGGCTTGATCTCAAGATCCTGACGTCATGAGCCAAAATCAAGAGTCAGATGCTTAACCAACTGGGCCACCCAGGAGCCCCGGCCAGTAAAATTATTTAATTCAGTTGGGAAGGAAATAGACTATTCCAGTTTTGCAGATGAGAAATGGCGGCGCTTGCTCTAGCCTTTGGAAAATGGGAGAGGGAAGACGTAGATCCCGTGTCAGCAGACTTCCAGTCCACTGGGACTCGAGTAGGTGAAGACGCAGCGATGGGTGCCGGGCCTCTCACTCGATCAGCTGTTAGGTAAAAAATTCCATCCATTCTGATAGAGAAGGTAGGGAGAGAGAGAGAGATTTGAAGAATACTGTAAACTAGGAGAAAAGAGGCTCTTTGCAAGAGAGTGATTGCTGAAAAAACGCTTTCAAGTATCTCAAAGAAAGAGAGAGAAGTAAATGGATCGTTGATTAAACAAGCATGGTTTTTGCTTGTGTTTCTCAGCGATCGGGTCGTCATTGGGGATCTTTGACAGAGCAGCTTGGGGCGCGTCTGGACTAAAGCGGCCTAAGGGCTTGGAAGAGGGTGAAGAAGTATAGACCACTGAGGTGTAGACCACAGAGGGGACCGTGCCACAGAGAGCAGGTACGAAATAGAGCAGGAGATCACTGTTGGGAGTATTTTAAAGTAGACATGGGTGTCTTAGGAGGGTGGGCAGTACATTTAGTCGACTGAGTGAAGTTGTGGGTACGTCAGTCTGAAGAACAAATGGTGTGGGATGGTCGAGGGAACCACATCCAAATCACAAAGGGTTAGTAATGTTGGGTATGGAGACGGCCTGATGTCTTCTTCTTGGACTCTTTTTTTTTTAAATAATAAATTTATTTTTTATTGGTGTTCAATTTGCCAACATGCAGAATAACACCCAGTGCTCATCCCCTCAAGTGCCCCCCTCAGTGCCCGTCACCCCATCACCCCCACCCCCCACCCACCTCCCCTTCCACCACCCCTAGTTCGTTTCCCAGAGTTGGAGTCTCTCATGGTCTGTCTCCCTCTCTGATATTTCCTACCCATTTCTTCTCCCTTCCTCTCTATTCCCTTTCACTATTTTTTATATTCCCCAAATGAATGAGACCATATAATGTTTGTCCTTCTCCGACTGACATATTTCACTCAGCATCATACCCTCCAGGTCCATGCGCGTTGAAGCAAATGGCGGGTATTTGTCATTTCGGTGTCCATCGAAAGATGAATGGATAAAGAAAATGTGGTTTGTGTACACAATTCCTCTCGGACTCTTCAGTAGCAGTGGCGTATGCAGTTATCCTAAGGTTGAGAAAGAATCGAAAAAGAGACGACCTTTAATCAGAAAGAACTTGAGGACACTGGGTGTTATACTACGTGTCGGCAAATACAATTCCAATAAAATGTCTAAAAAATTTAAAAAAAAAGAACCTGCGAATATAAAGCGCTGTAGGGTTGTAACCACCATCGTAAAACATTGTGAAAGGCCTGGGGGTAGAAATAAGGGGTATCGGCTGTGTTTGTGAACAGTTTCGTAGGGCGTAGGCTTGGCCGTTTTCCTCCGTAGCCAGAAACAAACGCATTTTTAAAAATTGTCCCAGATTATTCCGCTGCAAGCCCAGGTGTGGACGAAAATCAAGAAGTTCAAGCAGCTGCGCATGTGAGTTATGGGGAGTCGAAGGGTTTGCTTGTAGGGTCGTCCTGATAAGACAGAAAATCAGGGGTCCCAAGGGAAGGACCTGAAAAATAGACACGGGGCTCGTGTGACCATCAAGGTTCGGAGCGGAGTCCAGGGTGTGCAAGGGAGCCTGTGGCAGCGGGTCGCTGCCGGCGAAGGCAAACCAGAGGCTCCGAGTGTCGTCCGGGGAGGCGGGGTGGAGGGTCAGCCTGGCCGGCCGTGGCTCGCTCAGTGCTCAGCTGGCACAACGGACGTCCACGGAGGTAAAGGCCATCCTGAGGTTGGCGCTCGCTCGGGCCCGTGACCCAGAGGCCAAGGCGGGACCTTCGTCTCCTGGCGACAGGCCTTCGGCCTGACCCTGAACAATCTGTCGGGGACCTGCCCACCGGAGGCCGCCTAGGCCGGCCGGGCGCCCCGCTCCTGGGCTCACCGGCTGCATCGAGGCCTTCTTCGTCTCATCTATAAAATGACAAAAATAATAGCAGGTGGCCCGCGAGGCTGCTGGGAGCATGAGCAGGAGGATAAGTAGGAGGATGTCAGCGTCCCCGTCCCGCCAGCTCGCCGCGGCCTCCCGCAGCAACAGCCTCTCCCCCAGCTCCTGGCAGCCGTGCCCTGCTCCCCCCCCCAGCCCCTTACCCTCCTCG
This sequence comes from Canis lupus baileyi, assembly GCF_048164855.1. Lineage (NCBI taxonomy): Eukaryota > Metazoa > Chordata > Mammalia > Carnivora > Canidae > Canis > Canis lupus. The sequence goes on along the minus strand of NC_132850.1, from coordinate 65,134,990 downwards.
TCCTCCGCACTGTAAGGTGCTGCAGGAGAGGAGGACAACCTCAGCCCCCTGCCCCTTCCCCACCAGCCTCTCCTGCTACCTGTGCAGCCCCAGGGCCCCTCCCACGTGCACCACACCCCGAGCCCGGCCCTGCGTCTCTAAGGAGCCCCCCCCCCCCCACGTGATTTAGGGTCAGCCCCTCCTGAGCTGTCAGCAGCACTCGGAAACGAAACTCAGACGCCCGACAGGAGAAAGGAAACCAAAACTCCCTTCCCGGGCATAAAGGCGGGGCTGCCCCGGCTCCTCCGCCCTCGCTCCCTGCCGGCCACCCCACAGGGGCCCAGCAGCTCCGGGCGGCAGGTAAGACCCAGGCTCCGGGCCCAGGCCGGTGCCTCCCTGCGCCGTCTGGCTGCTCCCCAGGATGACGGGGGCACTCGGGGGAGACTCAGGGTGCAGGTGTCCCCAGGGCCCAGGACGACAGGGGGAGTCGGGGGAGACTCAGGGTGCAGGTGTCCCCTGCAGGGGCTCAGGACGACAGGGGGACTCACTCGAGGCTGCGGGCGCCCCTGGACGTGCTGGGCTCGCCTGCCCTGGGCTGGGGGCGCCCCCGTCACAGCGGGGGCCTGGTCCGATCCTGGAGCGAGGCCAGGTGAGGGGGGACAGGCAGGCCTGTGGCGACGCGTCTGCTTGGTGTTAGGGAAGCCCCAGGATCAGCAGGTCAGGGTCCTGCCGGGGGCGCAGTGCTGGGGACCTGGGCCCGAGGGCACCTGGATGTGACCCCCCGCCCCGGGGTCCCCCCTTGAGGCAGCTTCTCAGCCTCCAGCCCCGGAGCGTGGCTGCAAACCTGCAGAATCCGAATCCGCATGTGACTGGTCAGGGGGTGCTCCTCGTGCATTCGGGTGCTCGGGCGGTAGGTTTGCTCCTGGTGCAGCAGGGACGGGACTGTGCTCGTGCTCAAGGGACATGCGTGGCTTTTCCACTGCTGCGTAACCATCGCACACTTAGGGGATCCCGGGGGCTCAGGGGGGGAGCACCACCTGCGGCCCAGGCCGTGACCCCAGGTCCCCGGATCGAGTCCGCCTCGGGCTCCCTGCGTGGGGCCTGCTGCTCCCTCGGCCTGGGCCTCTGCCTCTCTCTCTCTGGGTCTCTCATGAATAAATGAATAAAATCTTAAAAAAAAAAACAATCACAAATTTAGTGGCATAAATCAATAAAAATGAATTAGTTTACAAGTTTCTGTAAGTGGGAAGTCGAGGCACTGTCTCCTTAGGCTGGAGCTTAAACAAGTGGCCTCACCCCAGGAACCTCAGGCCACACCCTGCCCACCCTCGGGGGGACATTCAGGGCTGGGGGCCTGGGGACTGGGGGCCTGGGAGACTGGGGGCCTGGGGGCCTGGGGGAATGGGGCCTGGGGCTGGAGGACTGGGGGTCTGGGGGCCTAGGGCTGGGGGGCCTGGGGGGCCTGGGGGGCTGGGGGGCTGGGAGCCTGGGGCCTGGGGACTGGGGTGATGAGGGCCTGGGGCTTGGGGGGCTGGGGCCTGGGGACTGGGGGGCTGGGGGGCTGGGAGCCTGGGGGGCTGGGGCCTGGGGACTGGGGGGCTGGGGGGCTGGGAGCCTGGGGGGCTGGGGACTGGGATGCTGGGGGGCTGGGGGGGCTGGAGCCTGGAGCCTGGGGGACTGGGAGCCTGGGGACTGGGGGGTTGGGGGGCTGGGGGCCTGGGGGCCTGGGAACCTGGGGGCCTGGGGTGCTGGGGGCCTGGGGTGCTGGGGCCTGGGACTGGGATGCTGGGGGCCTGGGGGCCTGGGGACTGAGGGGGTTGGGATGCTGGGGGCCTGGGGCCTGGGGACTGGGGGCCTGGGAGCCTGGGGGCCTGGGAACCTGGGGGCATGGGGGGATGGGGCCTGGGGACTGGGATGCTGGGGGCCTGGGGGCCTGGGGACTGGGGGGCTGGGAGGCTGGGAGCCTTTTTTTTTTTATAGTGATATATTTGATTTTATTAACACATAATCACACTCTTAAAACATCTTATTGTAACATTCGAGGTGTATTTGATTTTGCCATTCCCAAATATTATTCATTCATTCACTCACTCAGCAAGTATTCACTGCATGCTATAAACACACAAGGGTGGGTGCTAGACTTTTTCCATAACTGGCCCTAACTGGATCGTGAAGCCTTTCAGAGCAGGGATACTGCACCTTCCTCGTATTTTATCCCAAGCCTCAGCCTGTAGCAGACATTCAACCAATGCAACAAACATATATCACGTAAATGAAAAGTGGGAGGCACTATGCTTGCTGTGCATAACCAAATAATAAAATATTTATTTCTATGTCTTGTTCATCTTTAAACTCAAAATTTAAGAACACGAATGCCTGGGGACTGGGGGGCCAGGGGGCTGGGGGGCTGGGGCCCGAGGGCCTGGGAGCCTGAGTCCTGGGTGGCTGGGTGGCTGGGAGCCTGGGGTGCTAGAGCCTGGGGACTGGGGGGCTGGGGGTCTGGGGCCCGAGGGCCTGGGGGCCTGAGGCCTGGGGGACAGGAGGCCTGGGGGGGCTGGGGACCTAGGGCTGGGGGACCTGGGGGACTGGGGGTCTGGGGCCCGAGGGCCTGGGCGCCTGAGACCTGGGGGGCTGGAGGGCTGGGGGCATGGGGGACTGGGGGCCTGAGGCCTGGGGGCTGGGGGCCTGGGAGCCTGGGGGGCTGGAGCCTGGGGACTGGGGGGCTGGGGGCCTGGGAGCCTGGGGGGCTGGAGCCTGGGGACTGGGGGGCTGGGGGTCTGGGGGTCTGGGGCCCGAGGGCCTGGGGGCCTGAGGCCTGGGGGACAGGGGACCTGGGGGGCTGGGGACCTAGGGCTGGGGGACCTGGGGGACTGGGGGTCTGGGGCCCGAGGGCCTGGGTGCCTGAGACCTGGGGGGCTGGAGGGCTGGGGGCATGGGGGACGGGGGCCTGAGGCCTGGGGGCTGGGGGCCTGGAGGTTGGGGCCAGGGGCGCTGGGGTCTAGGTGCTGGGGGTCGGGGGGCCGGGGGTCGGGGGTGGGGGTGTCAAGAATTCCGTCCATTGCTGCTCAGCTCTTCTCCAGATGCACTTTAGGAATTTGAGCCTTTCTGTCCAGTGGTGCCTCCACTCCCTCGGCCTTTTTCCCTAAATTGGGTGGTCCCAGCCATAATAATCTCTGATTTCTCTTTTTTACCCTTCTGTTCTTCCTTTTAAAGATTGTTTAACCCAGAATCCAAGTAAGGTTCTGGGACTACTACGATGGGATGATATAGCTTTCAATTTGTCACAATCTCTTTCATCTTCTTGTAATTTGTTAATAAATTGAGGTTATTTCCCTTCCTTTCCTTTGCCTTCCCTTCCCCCCGCTTCTTTTTTTTTTTTGTCTCGTAGAGATTCTAGTCTTACTGGTGTCATTTAACACGTCCTGTCTCTTATAAATGTCTTGTCAATGAATTATTGCTGCTAGAGTTTTGATTAAACAAGTTAAAATTTTTTTCTTTTCTTTGGAAAATTTCAACAATGGTGCAGTTCCACATGACGGTAGATATTTACCTGTATTTTCGTTGCTACCCCCTAAAAATAACAAGATCTATTAATTCATCAGAAGTTGTAATATAAATATAAATGAAGTTTCCCCATTTATGTTATTGGATCCCCCATGGTTCTGTACCTATGTGAGGAAGGCAATTGAACTTCTTGATTCCAGAAATCCTTCACTTTTGATATATTATCTTTAGATACTGTCTCTGGACTTCCTGGTATGAAAAACAAGGAACTTAATATACACTTTTCTACTATTCGTCCCTTTCTGAACCTCCCAATTTGGTTAAGTATAGTGGTTTTATATTGTCAGGGTTTATCATAGTTTACGGTATTTTAAGACTTAACTCTTGTGATTTGTTTCTAGTTGAATAAAAAAAATGGAAAGCCAAGTAAACAAGTCACAAAATTATTTACTTTGTTATTCATTGTAGAAGAAATTTATGTTTGGCTTGAAATGTGGTTCTTTATTATTAAGACTGCTGTTTGAAATTGATGCTTTTGTAAATTCAAAGTATCATGGATCCTCCCATTTTTCTTTAGAGCTTCCTTTAATTTTTCTGGATCATATGACGTTTCACTGTTTCTTGGTTGTCCTATGCTTGATCTTCCCCTCCCCCCCTAATTTTCTGTTTTATCTCTTTAAAATAAAATTATCAGTTAAGATACGTGGTTGGTGAAAATCTGACTTCTTAAATGTCTGGTGATATGGTCTTTCCTCCCTCTTAATGGATTGAATGACTAGGTACAGAATTCGAAGTTCAAAATATTTTCCCCTGGGAACTTTGAAAACATTGTTTTCTTTTATCAAAATATCCAGTGATGGTTTTCATTTTATGCAGTTCTGTGTGCCAGGTACTATTTTAATCAATTTGTATACATCAGCTCATACACTTAAATAGCCTAAAAACACAACCAAAAAAAAAAAAAAAAACCAAAAAACACAACGAAAAGAGCGTATCATCATTGTCTGTCCCAATTTTATAAATAAGGGGACTGAGATACAGAGAGAGTCAATAGTTTGCCCGAGATCACTAGGCTACAGTACGTCTCAGAACTTGGCCAATAGTGCTCATGCTTAGACACCTTACACCTTACGCCTCTCTGACTTACCATTTCTTTATAACATATCTCCATTTTTTTGCTCTTAGAGCTCTGCAATTTGAAAGTTCTTTTTTTTTTTAATTTTAAAGATTTTATTTATTTATTCATGAGACACACACAGAGGGAGGCAGAGACACAGGCAGAAGGAGAAGCAGGCTCCATGCGGGGAACCCGATGCGGAACCCCAAGATCACACCCAGGGGCCAGAGGCAGACGCTCAACCACTGAGCCCTGCAGGGATCCCTGCAATTTGAAAGTTCTATGTTCCTCTTTGGTCATTTCTTCCTAGTCCTTGGAAAAGCTTCTCAATCTAAAAATGTGTACTTTTCATACTTGTCATGTAATATGAATGAGTATCTATCATCTATCGTCTATCTATTATCTATCTATTATCTATCATCTATCAATTATCTATCTAATCTATCATCTACTATCATCTATCATCTATCTATCTAATCAATCATCTATCATCTGTCTAATCTATCATCTATTATCTATCTATCAATTATCTAAGCTATCATCTATCATCCATCTATCATCTATCTATCATCTATCTAATCTATCATCTACTATCATCTATCTAATCTATCAATCATCTATCTATTATCTATCTATATCTATCTATCTATCTATCATCTATCTATTATCTATCTATCATCTATCTATCTATCTATCTATCTATCTATCTATCTATCTATCTATCTATCATCTATCATCATCGTCATCATCATCAAGTTTCTCTGCCCTATACTATAGGGTATATTTGAGGGACGTCTCCTTGGTTTTCCTGACAGGGTGCTCAAGGGGATTTCCTTCTGCCTCTTTGACAGTCCTTTCTCAGTTACCTTTACAGACTCTTCCTCTACCCTGTTGGCCTTTATTAAATATTTGTGATCTGCAAAACTGGATTTTCATTCCTTTTTGCTTCTTGCATGATACAGTGTCTCTGTCCACGCAAGCTCATCTATATCAATGGCCTCGTGTGCAATAATATTAAAATTGCTCACATACTCAGGCCTAAATCGGACCTTGTGTTTGACCTCTAGACCTGCATATTTAATTACTCACGAGGCATATTCTACAGCAGGTCCTAAAATCAAGTCAAACTCAGACTGGACACAAATTTGGACTCATGATCTTTCCCTGAAATGTGGGTTTGTTCCAAAGTGTCCTGCCCAGGGAGTGGCCTCGTTCTGCATCCTAATGCATCAGGTGCAATCCTAAGAATCATCCTGACAACACTCACCCTCCCCCTGTTTCTCTGTCCGTATCAGATCCGTGACCAAATTATGTCAAACTTACCCTCTAAGTATTTACTATCCATGGATGCTCCAAACTACCATCAAACTATCTTACACCAAACTATGATGGTTACCCTCCTGCACAATGGTTTTTCTCTCTGCCCCAGGAACAGGAACTTTGTTCCCATCCTGTCTATCGTCTCTACCGAAGCAAGAGGATTCTTTCAAAACGGATAGCCGCTCATAACACTACCTGCTTAGAAGCCATCCATGGATTTTAGGATGAGAACATGCCCTCAAAGGCTCTGCGTCCTCTTCTAGCACGGCCAGCTCTTCCCTCCCTGTCTCCACTCCAGTCTGGCTGGCTTCTATTTTGGATCTAGGACCACCCATACCCCTTCGCGCCACAGGATTTCTGTACGTGGTATTTTGCTGTTCTCTCCGCCTGCTGTTCTCTCCTCCCCTGTTTAATTTGCTTAATTCGTTCCTTGTTTAACTAGTTCTTGTTTCATCTTTTAGAAATCAGCTCAAGCATTATTTGAGGAAAGCTTCCTCTATTCTCTTTGACTTTGTCACATTTGTGATTTTCCATCGTGTATATAATTATCTGATTAATATTTGTCTTTCCTGATGGATTTTAAGCTCCATGAGAACTGACAGCATGTTGCCTTTTTGGTTCATTTTTGTATTCTCCTTGCCTGACGTTTTGCTTAATATGCAGTAGTCACTCAAAACTATTTGTTGATGGAATAAATGAATTTCTGATTTTTCTTCTTTCTTTGTAGGTTTGTCATTTTCTGCAGTTCAGGTTCGGGCCCCAGGTAGCATCAAGAATGGGTAATTTCCAAATTAATTTTTTTTTATGAATTATAACATAATGATTCTTTTTAGAGCTACACAGATTTAATAGAAATAAAATTACTTTATTGTTTCTTTTTCAAATTATAAGTCAATACTTCTCTTTTCAGGTTTAGAAGAGCACATGATGATTTTAGAGAAAATGTCAGAGCTGATTATGAACGCAGTGCCAAAAGCTCAGTGAGTATTGTCATAAGAAATAAAGAGATGTACAATTTGATATCATATATCTTACGTATCTATTTGACATTAAAGTAATGTCTATCTAAAAAAGGTAATGTTTATCTCAGTATATATTATATATAATTCTATATATATAAAAAAATAATTCTATATATATATTTGCACACACACATATATGGTTGTTTAACACAACTTTTTGAGCAGTTTGATGGTGAATGGAAATAGTTTTCTCTTGCTTTATTTGTACACAGTTGTCAATGAACCTATTGTTTTATAAAGAAATAAGATTGATTAAGCAGGAAGCATTTGATACGGGCCTATATGCAGAACAGTGGTGTTAAATTCCTGATTCGAATCCAGATTCTGACACGTGGTCTTACATAATTTGCTCTATCTCTTTGAGCCTCAATTTCTGTATCTAGAAAATGGGACTAATACCGTCTTCTTCCTATAAAGGATAGTCATGCCTATGGATATATTTGAAAAGTCTTAGCATACATAAAACAATTACTCAGCGAATTCACCTGTTGTGATAGTGATAATGGATAATAATAACAGTGCTACTGCCCTTTTTGGGCCTTATGTAGTCGATGTTGTAATTTCATTTTAATTGTTTTCATTTTAGATATTCCAGTTTGTTCAATGATTTTGTTGAATCTGAATTTTTTCTGATTGATGGAGATTCATTACTTACTACATGCATATGTGAGAAATCATTAAAGCAGGGGCAGGAGCTCCACTTCTTTTATCTGGTTGAATGCTATCTTATGGATCTTGTCAGTAAAGGAGGACAATTTGCCGTTGTTTTCTTCAAGGTAACACGTGACAGTAGTCCTTTTCTGTGATTTAAGAACTAAAACGAACATTTCTTACTATTCTGTAAATGTTTTCCTTATTACAAAGTTCAGTATATCTATTAGAATTCAGAAAATTTAAAGGGAAGAACAACAACAAAAAAATGACTCATAAGCCCAGTATTCAGAAATCACCATATTTAAGATTATATTGTATTCTCAATAATTAAAGTGCATAAGGACACACAGGATCATGAGGGAGGATGAGAAATCTCAACAGAAACTCGCGTGAGCTCTGGATCCTACTTTTCCAACTCTGAGAACTGCTTCTGTCTTCAGAACTCAGCAATTTATTTGAGCCCAGAAAAAATGTCAAACTCATTAATACTGCTTTGTTTATTATTTGCTTTATAGTAAATGCCTCTGAGGGAATATATTCGGTCTTCCTTTCCCAATTATGAATATAATTGGTAAAATATAACAGTTTCAAGTACAGATCGGTCTAACCACTACCACCCCTTTCTTGTCCTATCCCTAAAGGTAACCACTGTGTTACTCTTAAGGATTTTGGTGTGTGTCTGTTCAGTCATTTTGCAACCGACATTATTGTTAGATTTTAAAATATTTTTAAATATAAGCAATGTTTTGAATAAAGAGCCAGGATTCTAGCCTAACGTTTACAGTCTAGTTTACTGCACTAATCTTGATCCGTTCAGAAAAACCTCTGCCTCTTCAGGAGGATCACACCAAATTGCGACCGTTCTCTCAAAGGGATTTACCTTGGCTTCCCTTTCTGGATAATTTATATCCATCACTTGCTTTTGCCTACTTTTCGATCCTTTTTCTTTTTGGAGTGAGATTGGAAAGGAAAAAAATTAGAATAGGAAGGAAAAGTATAAACCTTGGATAAACCTTGACTATTATGTGCCCGCTTAAAGGGGACATGTGTATTTAAATCTAAATTGTGTTTTATGGCTTACATTTGTGAAATGAGAGCCAAGCTTTCAGCGTCTATTCCCTGACTGTAAAGCAGAACAAAACCCGTGTTGGAACATATTCCTTTAATGACTTTAATGACATATATATATAAACCAACTGAATAATAATTTTAAAAGAATACACTTTATCCCATCGCCACAGGATGCGGAGTGTGCATATTTCAACTTCCCTGAACTTCTTCCTTTGAGAGCTGCTTTAATCCTCCATCTTCAGCATAATACGACCATCGACGTCCGAACGTTTTCTGGATGCCTATCACGAGAGTGGGAAATTTTCTTGGAAGAGAGTTACCCATATTACCTGATAGTTGCGGATGAAGGCCTGAACCATCTACAAACACTCCTTTTCAGCTTTTTAGTTACTCAGTCTTGGGCAATGAAGGTCAACGTTGTGCTCTCCTCGGGGCAAACATCTGATGTCCTTCGACTTTATGCATACCTTATGTCAAGCACGTACAAAAAACAAACATTTTTCAAAGAGGTAATTAATACCTCACGACAAATTTCTTCTAGAATTTCACAAAAAAAAATCCGTATTCCTTGACTTAGTTTTATTTCCACCACTTCTATGGAAACTATCATAGGTTTGATAGAGAAGTCTAGAAAATTAATAATAAGGGGATGCACGTACATAGTCGTATGTTCAGAACTTACTGTAATAACAGCCGTGATGGGTACCTCTCCTGAGTCGTTGTTTAGACCTTCGCAGCAGCCCTTTAAGTTAGGTGTTGGCATCATGTGTGTTTTGCGGGTGAGGACACAGACGCTTGGATACCTAATCTGCTCCTCCTCAACACTAAATGAATAATGGAGCACGGATTTGAAAAGCCGCAGCCCGACTCCAGCCCTGATGTGCTGAACCACGAGGGCACATGCTGCCTCCGACTTAATAAAGGGCAGAAATGCATTAAAGTGGAGGCAAAGACTTAATGCGTCTGTTGCTGAGACATTCTAGTGAAATGATCATTAATATGGTAGTTTTAATGAAAAAAAAACAATGGAGAACGGTGATGAGGAAGGAAAATAAGTGAAGTGTTTATTTCATAATACTAAATCATTAACCGAACTTTCAAAGTATTTAGAATTTAATTCTTCCTTGAGGTTATTCTTTTGCTGAATAGGCCTATTTGGCAATTACTATGTTGAACTTCTGGGACTTAAAAATACATACTGATGTTATGAATAAATCTAGTTTCTGTTCAGTTTTCACTACTTATAGTGAATTCTAAATATGAAGATAATGCTGTATTTCATCAAAATGAGTTTTTGAGTTAATTAACATTTTTTTTTTTTTTATGCTGAGAATAGTGTCTTTCCCCTCATGATATTTGGAGACATCTAGACGGTTGACATGAAATCGGAGAAGATGATTTATTTTGCTTTAGTCAGGACTCCAGTCATTAAACTATACCCAACGCTAGTTGTGTACTGAGAGTAGGACGCCCTGGGATTGATTTTTATATTGGGAAGAGGTACTATAACCACTTGATCCCATTTTATTCTGTTAGAGCAATTTCTGAAGCTGAGCTTGAAGAGTGCCTTACAAACATCCTTCCCAATCTCTGCTTAAGAAGGTGTTTTTAAGCATTAGATTTTATTTCTAGTATAATAATATATTCCCTACTTTACTGAACACTCATTCTAACGAGGCTATTTCGTTTATCTCTTTGAGGACTGTATGAAATGCAAATAAAAATGCAGTATATGTTGGTAATGGTTGTTGCTGGATGATGGGTACCTGGGGGGAGATTATGCTATTCCTTATTTATGTGTGTGTTTGAAATTTTTCGTAATAAAATACAGTGTATTAAATGGACACACTCTTTCTTTTTGAGATGTTGGAAATGTTCTGAAATTAAATTATGGTAATGGCTGCACAACTCTGTGACCTTACCAAAAGCCATTGAATTGTCCCCTTAAAGCGAGTGAATTTTGTCATGTTAATTATACTTTTCATAAAGTCGTTAAAGAAATAAAATGTACTAAATTCCCAGAAAAAAATCAATTCAGTAAAAACAAAATAGTGCTGCCTGGCAGGGTTTAAAAGCCTTGTTGGTGATCTGTAATTACATTAGTGTAATTTTTTTGAACTCGAAAATATATTTTAACAATTATATCTTCAATATATGATTTTCTGTAGTTGGAAAGTGATTAGATATTTTATTTATGACAATTTTTGTGACTTCCTTTTACAGAATGAAAAGGAGATTGAGAATGCTTATAAAGCCCTGATTAAACATTTGGAAAAATGTCGAATTTTAGCACTGGAATCTCTTTTTGGAAATTTAAAATGGAAAAATATGATGGAAGAGGTGCTGATTTTTTTTAAACTCTCTATTTGAACTATTTTGTTGATTATTAAAAAGTTACAAAAATATTACTGAGTTCCCATAGACTTCTCACCCAGAGTCCCTTAATACTAGCATCTGATGTAACCATGATACATTTTTCAAAACCAAGAAATGAACATCAGTATAATACTGTTAACTAAGCTTCAGACATTATTTGAGTTTCACTTACGTTTCCCACGAATGTCCTTTTTCTGTTCCAGGATTCTGTCCGGGACACCACATCTACATAGTCATTTCTCTCTAGTAGCCTCTAGTCTGTAGTAGTTTCTCAGTGTTTCCTTGTCTTTTGTGACCTTTATGTTTTTGAAAAGTTTTTTTTTTTAATATTCCTCAATTTAGGTGTATCTAATGTTTTCTTATGATTGGAATGGCGTAATGCATTTTTGGCAAGAATGCCGGTGAATGTGTGAATATATCAAAGGGTTCATGGTATGGATAGATTTAACACTGGTTAAGCTGATGCGTGCCAGCCTTCTCTACTGTAAAGTTACTATATTTCCTAACTATGCAAATCCTGTTTCCTCTCAGAATTTGCCAGTTAATTTTAGAGCCCATCGACGGATCTTGTCTGCAACAGTTATCGCTAGACCTGTTTGCCTAATGGTTATTTTGTATTTCACTTTTTCCTTTTACTTTTATCACTTGGAATCCTACTGTAAGGGAGAGCTCCTGTGTCTCTGCCCTTTACTTGTTTATTTATTTATACCAGGATGGACTAATGGATATTTTATATTATAGATTGAAGTCCAATATTGCAACTGTTTTGGGGCTCAAGTTGTTCTAGGTTTGAACATTAGAAACTCCTTCAGGTTTGCACCTGTGTCCTTTTGCAAGCCCCACCCGCTCCCCATCTTTTGCCTTTTCTAAAACCACTTTATTGAGGTATGATGACATCCACTGTGGTGATGGTTATGTACGTGTATATTTTTCTTCCGATTCATCAGGCCCTATCCTTTTGAGCACCACAGAATGTTCCATTCTCATCTCGTGTTTTCTCTGCCTCAGCCTTGAAATTAACCACTTCTCCAAGGAGTTCTGGTTGCTTTTGTTGGAAAATGGCATTTAGGAGCCAAGACCTGAGAGCTGTGTTTGTTCATTTCCACCAGGGGGTCATTGCTATGAGGACTTTTCAGCAGACACAGTTAGGGGACATCTGTATGTATGCCAAGCCACGCATATATGCCCGTCTACCTTTTATCTATCTATCTATCTATCTATCTATCTATCTATCTATCTATCATCTATCTACCTATCTATCTATCGTCTATTTATCATCAATCATCTATCATCTATCAATCATCTATCATCTATCTATCATCATCTATCATCTATCATCTATATATTTCTATCTAATCATCTACCTTAAATATCATGCATCCATACTGATAACTTCTACTCCAGTCCAACTTCACATCCTTCATTTTACCCCACCCCTTTCTTTATTTGTAATTTCTTTCTCCAATTATGAGAAATTCAGCTCTCCTTACATACAACGCATTTACCTATTTTTTCAATTCTAGTATATACATAAAGTAGTATTAGACTTGCAAAATATATCTTGTGAGAAACATATTTACTAAGTGGATTACAGGATTTATGTGCAGTTCTTTTTATCTTTAGGCATTCTTTCCAAGTTATTTAGGTTAGTTCTTGCACACCCCATTCAGGTTAGTTATGTTATTCATTACTAATACAGTTAGGTTCCTTGGTTAGTATTTGTATTTCACTTTGGGTCCTTCCCACCCACTTCTAGATTGTTTTTAATTATCTGTTTACTTTGGGGGGTATATGAAAGATAAAGGAAGGATGCTTTTGATTCTAAGAATCAGAGATGTACAAAAAGATATGCTCAAAGAGGTGACACTTTGTTCTTATCCATGCTACTCTGATCCCATTCACCTCTACAGTTACCCCTTTCCTAAATATTTTCTTTCTTTTTTAAAAATATTTTATTTAATTATTAATGAGAGACACAGGGAGAGAGAGGGGCAGAGACACAGGCAGAGGGAGAAGCAGGCTCCCTGCAGGGAGCCCGATGTAGGATTCGATCCTGGGACCCCGGGGTCAGGACTTGAGCCCAAAGCAGATGCTCAAACACTGAGCCCCTCAGGAGCCCCCAAGTACTTTCTGTAAGGAATTTGTCTCTAGTTTCAGGTTTATCCTTCTTGCATTTTTATTTTTTGCACAAAAATAGACATGGGTCTATTTTCTTACAACCTCTTCTGTCTTAAATAAAGGATCACATAGTATAGATATAGCACCTTTCTTTTTACACTTAGCAGCATGTTTTAGAAACCATTTTAAAGCAATTTATAGATATCTTCCTCATTACGTTATACAGCTGTATAGCACTTCCTCATATACTATATTTAACTAATTTCCTACTATGGAATTTAATTTTCAACATTTTGTAATTATAATCAATGCTGTAATAAATAATCATATGTAGTAGGTGTGATTTTGTATTATTTTAATTATTCGTTGGGGTTATCCGTTTATACTAATATATCTGTAAGCAGTGATAGTTTTGTATCTTTTTACCCATTCTTATGCCTGAAATCACCTTTTCCTGTCTAGATGCATTAGGTAACAAACCTGGTATAGTGGTGGATTGTAGCGGAGTTAGGGTGCACCTTTGCCTTGTTCTAATCTTAGTGGAAATGTTTCTAGTATTACGTATACGTACATATATACATATCTATCTATCATCTATCTATCATCTATCTATCTATATTTTCTGATGTTAAGACTGTATCCCTCAACTTATATTTTTTGAGTATTTTTATCATGAATATATATTGAAAGTTTGGATACAATTATGATTTTTAAATCTTAGTTTTATTAATATGATATTTTGTTATAAACGTATTTTTAAATATTGAAGCAACTCTGTATTCCTGGGATAAATCCCATTTGATCATGATATTATTTTCTTAATATGATGTTGGGTTTTGTTTGCTAATATTTTATTTAGAATTTTTGCATCACTATGCAAAATACAGCGTAGTGATACTTAGTGAAATGAGTGATACTTTTCTGTAATTTTCTTTCTGGGCACTGTATTTATTTGGTTAGATATCAGTGTCATGTAGGCTTCATAAAAAATTAGAATATTTATTTATCTTTTCAACATACCAAAATAATTTATGAATCATTGGAATTATTTGGGTTTTGAAGATTAAAATAGAGTTTCCCTATAAAGTCAAATGGGACTGGTGCTTTTTTGTGGGATAGTTTCTTAATTTTCTCTGTTTGTCCTATGGAAATTAATTTATTTAAGCTTACTAACTCCAGTTGGGTCAATTCTTATAATTAATTCTTATGAGGAAATTATCCATTTATTTACATTTCAAATAATTTATTTGCATAGAAGTTTGCAAAGTAGGTTATATGCTTTTTAAAGATTTCTTGTTTCAATAGTTATTTTACCTTTACCTTTTTAATCTGTAGAATTTTTATTTCTCCCATTTATTAATCATCAAATTAGCTAGTGGCTTTTCTATTTTTTAAAGTTTTTCAAAAATCCCTGGAATTTCGATTTATTAATTAGATCTATTTACCAATTTTCTTAATTTTTGCTTACTTGTACTTTTATGTTCCACTTCCTTTTGTTTTCCTTTAGTTCAGTTTGTTGTTCCTTTTTAGATTTTCTTTTTGGAGCTGAGAATTTAATCCATTTTTTTTATTCTTTCATTTTTAGTGTTAAATATGTTTAATGCAATGAATTTTCCTTTGGTCACTGCTTTAAATTTATCCCATAAATTATGATGTGTAATGTTTTTATAATCATTTTTATGAATTTTTTAATTTCAATTTGTATTTCCCTTTCTCCTAGCAGTAGCTTAATTGAAAATGTTTTTAAGCTTCAGAATGAAGGGTTTCTGTGCCTTTTTTAAAAGAAACTAAATTCTACCTTTATTGTATTTTGGTCAGAGTGCTGTTTATGGTTTTTATACATTATAGAAGCTTCTGATGCTTTCTTTGTGACTTAACACATGACCAATTTTTAGGGATGTGCTGGGGGCACTTAAGAGGAATAGATGCTCTCTATCACCAGAGTTTAATTCATAGAATCTACATTATTGATTGTACCGTTTAAGTCATCTATCTTTTTGGTTATTTTTTGTCCACTTGGTTTCTCATGTACTGGGAGTAGTCTATTATTAGTGTGTTTTTGAATATAGTTCTTTTAATCACCTGTAGTTTTTGCTTTGTAAAGTTGGTTGTGACATTATATGTTGCATAATTATCCATGTGAGATAAATCATTTGTAAAGGTTATGTCTCCATGATGGATTGTGGCTTTTAGAATAAGAGTGCTTTTCTTTTTCATATTTAATGTCTTTCAGCTTGAATTCTTCTGAGCTGCTGTAAAAATTGCTAGCCTCTCTTCTCTCCTTTCCCCTGCCATTTTCCTGGTATACTTTTATCCACCTTTTATTTTTAGTCCTTCTGAGTCACTTTAAGTTGTGTTTCTTGCATACCATATGTATTTGAGTTATTAAAAATTCTTTACTATTTTATTTTTACTGGATGCAAAATACTTCCCTAATGCAAAACACTTAAATTATTTGAGAATTGGCTTCTACAAATAATTCTGCATGAACATCTTGGTACACATTTTGTGTTATTTACCTAGCCTGGATAGCCGGTCACAAAGCATCAATATACTTAATATATAATCATATTTGTTGCTAAATAGCTCTGCAGGAATTATGTACCTATCTCTACTTTCATTTGCAAAGCACAAGAGAAATGACATATCACATGATTTCCAGAGCTATTATCATTAAATATTCTTTGTTAATTTATAAGTAAAAATATGCTATTTATTGTTCATTTGTTACTAAAGAGGTTGAACATTTTTCTATTTTGTTAATATTCATATTTCTTTTGTGAATTATTTGCTCACATCTTATTAAAGGCTGAATGTTTTATTATTGATTTATAGGAACTCTTTACATAGCTAAATTTTAATGATTTTACCAAAATATTTATTTTCCCATCTTAAAATTTTGTTCATCATTTTTAACAGAAATATTTATAGTATGTAGCCATATCCATCTTTGTAGGATTTCTTCTAGCAAGATTACTTGTTAATAAAAATATTTTTAAAATATCATGACACTTATAGTTTTCTTTTGTGACAGGCATGTGAAACTATTTCTCTGCTTAAGCAATTCTGGCCAGAAGGATCTGACATTCGACGTGTTCTTTGTGTTACTTCATGCTCATTATCTTTGAGAATGTATCATCACTTTTTAGAAAACAGAATGAAGACTAGCTCTGATCAGAAAACTAACATCCAAGAGGTGCGATTGTTAAAACTTTACTGTGAAACACCATTGCTTTCTATTTTTGATATTTTATTGATTTTCATATACCTTTTCTTCCTTTTTTTTTTTTTTTGGTACTTTATTTCCCCAATTTATTTATATAAATTTCTCCCAAAAGAGGAAAAAACTGGAATTTGTTTATCAGTAATATCTATGATCCCGTTATATGTTTTAGTGTTTTACTATAAAGACATTTCCCCTTAGTACACATTTAGTCAAACTTACCCAATCATCCAGAAGAAGGGGAAATAAGAAAGGAAATTAGCTTTTTTGTGAGAGCTTACATTATAATGTTCTGGGGTCTTTATATGCCTTGTGCCTTTATATCCTCTCAACAGCATTTTAAGGAAGGTATTTATTCCCATTTCACATGTGGGAACACCAGAGGTTTAGACAGTCCTTAATTAAATAGCGATGTGGATTGAGGATTGAAACCATGTCTGTCTTATTCAACTTCCATAATGGCAAGTGTCTTTAGAAAGAACACGCTGTAGAGTCTCAGTGGCATGAGATGCTAAAAATGCTAAGCTTTTAACCTTCTTTATGGTTGATAAAGTAAGAATCTGTTATCCAGTATGGGTTTGCTCTCCAGCTAGATAATCATCCCTATATATACAAATACACACATACACACACACACACAAACACGAGTACACATACTATTTTGTATACAATCTGACTGCTGGGGGATTCTTTTTTTTTTTTGGTGGGAGTGCAAAATGTTTATTAAAGATTAACATCCATGGATAAAAGGGGGAAGAAGCCGGATTGGGCAGGAAAGTGTTAAATTGTGAGCCAGGCCACCAACCTGTGGGGAGCTGGGGTGGAGGGGATGTTGCCTCTCGCAGCTAACCCAGGTGAAGCCAAGTGGCCAGGTCTTTGTCTTTCTGGGGGCGATTCTTGCCTGAAGGTTTTTATTAAAGAAATATGGAAATTTTTGTAACTTTTTGAACCCTCAGAAATGAACAGGACCTACTACCTTTACCTAGCATCCTTTATATTTGGTTTTCCAGTATCTACTTGAATACGTTCTTAGTAAAATATTTTTTACATGATTAGGTATGACTTTTAAGTTATTGTCACAAAAATGATACTAAACCAACTGTACCTCTTTGGAACTTCTGATCATTAGACCCTATCTGGCCCCATGGAAGCACTCCAAAATGAGTCTTCGTTTTGTTTTACTGGCAACCCTGCAAACATTTGAAGATGGCTAGGAGATCCTTGTCCCATCATGTTAAACATGCCCATTTCTTTACTCTTTTTCTATTTGGGTAAGTTTTTCAGATGGGTCCTGGTTTATTCACTCTGGTAATATTTAGTGTAACTTTTAAAATATGCTTTGCACAGAGTAGGGCATTTAAAGCATGGTTTCACCTGTGCAAAGACCCGTGCGATCATGACTTCGTTAGCCGCTGGGTCAGCTCATGTAAAGTTGGGCCTAACTAAAAATACTTGTAAAATGCTTTATGTAAACTGCAGGCTAGCTGGCAGTTGCCTATCCCCTTACCTGACTTCGGTATTTTATATGTAGCCAAATTAATGTATGAAGATGAGAATTCAAAAACATACAGAATGAAGACTGTAGTCAAGCAAAATGCGTCTGCCGACCTTTGTGGTGCCACATGCATGTCAAATTTCATAGCCTGCTGATCTCTAGTTTACCTCCTTTATCTTATTCAGGTGGAAAGTAATTGCTTAACCCTGCAAGAGATGGAAGATTTGTGTAAACTGCATTGTCTCAGTGTGGTCTTTCTACTTCACTTACCTCTTTCTCAAAGAGCCTGTGCTAGATTCATCACTTCCCATTGGACCAAGAACGTTCAGACTTCCTTAAGAATGGTAAATATGCTCTTTATTAGTTTAATTATTTATTTTTTTGTTTCAATCGTTTGATATAAAGAAACCACAGTCACCTTCAAATATAGGTTTATAAGGGGGCGCATGGGTGGCTCAGTTGGTTAAGCATCTCTTGATTTCAGCTCAGTTCTTGATCTCAGGGTTGTGAGTTCAAGCCCCATGTTGGAGCTTAACAACAACAAAAGGATTTATAATAATGTCAGCCCTTTGGGGATCTTAAAGGTTTAATGGTCTAAGTCAGTTTCAGGTTTTCATGTTATTAATTATAAGAGATTGGTGACCATTGTGTTCTGCTCTTGAGAGGAATTGAAGATATAAATGTAATAGTTATTTCTGTCCATTATAGACGTTATTTAGAAAAAAATAATGTAGACTTTAGGAAAATAGAAAAAACAAAAGAAACACCCAGTGACCCATTATTCAAGTCAACAACTATAATATTTTAGGTTATTTTCTTAATTTTTAATGAATACAACTTTCTATTGTTATTTGTTATTGTTTCTGACATTAGAATGAGTATGTATATTTATATTTGTATATTGGAATGAATATATATTCATATATAAATATATATAAAATATTTTTCTTTTCACATATTTTTAAATTTTCTTTCATACTCTTTGCTAACCTCATTTCTTAATAGCTACTATTTTTTGTTCAATGTACCATGGGTTACCTGCCCATTTTCTCATATAGATTATAAATGCTGCTATTCTCCAGATTCTCTGAGTATAACCCTTTTCCTTTAACTTGAGGATGTTGACTTAGACTTCATGCCCAGAAGTGGGAATAGTGCATCAATTTAAATGGAAAATTTTGGGCAGCCCAGATGGCTCAGTGGTTTAGCACCTGCCTTCAGCCCAGGGCGTGATCCTGGAGACCTGGGATCGAGTCCCATGTCAGGCTCCCTGCATGGAGTATTTGTGGGGATGATGCCATTGTATGAAATATAATTGCAGAGGAAGATCATGAATTCAGTTCTGGAAATATTGAGTTGCCAATGAAATACCCAAATGGAGCTATCTAGTAGGCAATTTGAAATACTGGTTTGGAGCTTAGCAGAGTGGAATGAATTCGGGATAAAGATTTGAAAATCACTAGCCTATGGAAGTTAATTAATGCCATGACAGTGGATAAAATTAGTTTGGGAAAGACAAAAGAGCCTTGAATAGAATCCTGAGGTCTTTTGATATTAAATGGTTAGGAATAGAATGAGACACTGGTGAAGGACACTGACAAGAGCTACTTAGTTTATTTTAGGGGAGTAAATTGTATTGAGAAACAAAGATATACCACTATGTCCTGCCTAGCACTTTTGAAGGCTTGTTTTTGAGAAAACAATGATAGTGGTATCAATATGTGTTATTGTATGATTTTCTTTTTCTAGCAGTCTCAACAACATGACCATAGGCACAAGAAAACAACTAATTGGATGCTATGGAAAAAAGAGACAATATAATTTTGGCACAGAAAAGCTATTAGTGGACCTATTAGTATTATAAAAGAGAAAAAAAAGGGAAAATAGATTTTACTATCTTTGGAAGAAGGTGATAAAAATGATAGACTTGGTTTCATGGAGATAAACCAAATGGACTCCATTGGATGGGGGCAAGTTGAGGAGCTGTAGAAATGGAAGTCCCGATACGATCCCAGAAGAAGTGTGAATGATCATTATGCAAAGTTAGAAGGATGGGTCAACAGGTGGGAGTAAGACGCTCTTCATCAGGCAACGTGGCAGACATTATTATTGTTTCCTTGTCTATGTCTCCCGTTCACTTACTTTTTCATCTTACTCTAAATGTCTACAACTCTCCCCCTGCAGGTTTTGTTTGCTTGATCTGAAATGCTGGGTTATTAGTTCTCAAACCGTCCACCAAGGACAGATGAGGAATTGGTGGGTGAAGACCCCAGCTTCCTTGGATATAGGTTGAGATAACCCTGAAACGTATTGTATGCTGGCTCCCAGAATTCCCTACTGGAATTGAGTTTCAGTTGTCTTCAGTGTGGGAAATGGTCCCTGTACTTCCTGAGGGAGGGCATCTGAAAGTTCTTGTTGGCTCTAAGTGGGTCATGCTAATTAATTGAGAGGCAGGGGGAACCTGCTAGTCTTCACAGAAGTCTCAGAGTCAGATGAGGGGATAAGTGGGAAATGACATGGAAAAGACCCCTCTAAATCTGAGTACTGTATTTCAGTAGACTGTGAGGTCCATGGAACCAACTGAAAGTCACTCCATGGCCTCTGACCATTTGATCTCTACTCAAGGGACCTGGGTCTATTGCCTGTGTAGCGTACTGCAGAGCGAGGTACGACTGGAGACAGCCATGCTGAGTGGTGGGCACCATCTTTTTTTTTTTTTTTTTTGGACCAAAATGAAAATGACACTTGTATAAACACCCCTATAAAAGCCTGGCATGGGAGATTCAGAGAAGATTCATGAAGAGAATTGACCTAAGTGTGACTAGGAAGTAATTGAATTGGACTGATTTTACTTTGTAGGGTTTAGATTATATTTACTGAAATAGCGTAATAGGTATGTAGGATCAACAGTCAAAATTCAGAAACAGAAAAATACATTGATTGGAACCTAGGTTTATAGTTGTGAGTACTTACAACTGCTCTAACAGAAGCGTTAAAAGGTTTTATGATGTGATGTACACAATACTATCTGCTGATGCTCGGGGGAGAAAATATTCTCCTATATCCCAGAACACATTGGGGAACTTTCTTCTAGACATTTTGATAGTCTGTTAGGAAGAGGCCGACTATGGTTAATTAAAGGAATAAGAAGACTGTATTTCCAGGTCCTTTTAGTTTATTTAATTTAAAAGATTTTATTATTTATTTATTTTTTAATTTATTTACTTGAGAGAGAGTAAGAGCACGTGTGAGTGTGCATGAGCAGGGAGCAGGGCAGATGGAGACGGAGATGGAGAAACAGACTCCTCATTGAGCAGGGAAGCCTGGGCAGGGCTCCATCCCGGGACCCTGGTGTCATGACATAAGCCTAAGGCAGATGCTTAACTGACTGAGCCATCCAGGCTCCCCTAACTTATTTTAGATATTTCCGAAAAGTTATGTCAGGTTAATACATTAAAACTATTGATATGACATGTCAGATGTTAAAATAATACATTAGGGCATCAATGTTATTGTGCTATGAGTTCTGTTGTTATTTCTCAGATAATATTTGATTTTTTGTCAACTTTTTATAGGATGTGTTACATATACTCAGTTACGAGTGCTATGAATACGATAATTGTGATATTGATTTACAGATTTGGATGAATGCTCTATTTGTATAGTTTTCATTTATAACGAGTTTTATAAACAGTTTTTTATAGACAGTAGTCATCAGGAGAAAGGATATTACAAAGTCTTTCTGAATGATGGAATGTTCTAAGATGGTTCTGCGGGACATACTTTGTGGTTTTAGCTGATAGAAAACGTCATTCTTTAACTAGGAGCATGGATTATGGACGCGATGATAGGAACAGCTGCCAGTTATTCTGCACCAGCTTTTTGTGTGTACTTTACCTATAGTGCCTCATTAAGACATAACAATTCTCCTCTTATGCCCTCTTTTTACAAATGAAAACCTTGGCAAATTGAACACCAATAAAAAATAAATTTATAAAAAAAAAGAAAAAAAAAAGAAAACCTTGGCCTCGGAAAGGCTAAGTGGCCCATTAACACAACTAATAAATGATCAAGGTGCGAGAGAACTTCATCTCTGTCCAGCTTCCAAATCTGTAACCTTCTCAACACCCTCCGCTCCCTTGATGCGGGAAACAGCTGATCATCCCATAATCAAGCACCCCTTAGGTCTCTCCTATTTCCATGCTTCTCTTTGGTAGCACCCAATAGCTGAAGGTGTGAATTCAGGGAGCCTCTCTGAAATTTTCACAATAAAAGATATATTCTGAGGTCTCTGGACCTCTCTCCCTCAAGCATACTGAAGGGAGAGTTTCGAGTTTCGTGTTTACTCAAATCTTGACACGTGGAGACCACATGGTGGCACTTCTCACGTGAAGTGAATAAAATGAGGATTGGTTGCTGTACTGTATTCTCATATTACTGTTATTTACTCAGTGGTATTTTGGGAAAGGATTGCATGGTATGAACCTTACATGGCAGTGGTTCTCCAAGGATGGCTCCCCTGAACAACAATATCGACATCACCTGGGAACTTGTTAGAAATGTCAATTCTTAGGCTTCATCCCAGAGCTACTGAATTACTCTTGGGCTGGGGCCTAGGAATCTATGTTTTATTTGACAGTCTTTCCAGGTGAGGCTTCTGCTGAACTTGGAGAACCACTGCTCTATGGCTCTATGGAGATCTCTTTAGTATTTTATTGTAGGTAAAACTACAGTGTAGGTAGGAGGCTCCCACTCTGATATTTATGTCTTTTTCACGAACCTTGGGCAATCTCCCTAACATCTGTTCCGAGCTAGGTTGTCCAAAGCAGTAGCCTATAAGCCACAAGTGGATATTGAACACTTGGAATGTGGGTAGTATGAAATGAGTTGCGCTCTATACTGAAAAGAAACACTAGATTTAAAAAAAAACTTAAGTGAAAAACATGTAAAGTATTCTGTTAATATTTTTATATTGATTATACATTGAAATGATAATACTTTGGATAAGCTGAGTTAAATAAAATACAATTTTGCTTGTTTTTTTTTATGTGACTTCTAGAAAATTTAGAATAAAATATGCAGCTTGCCTGTGTTATATTTCTGTTGGATAATTCTGAGTTTGATTTCCATATCAATATAGAGAAATAAATGGTTCATATTTGGGAAGCATTTGGTTTTATCATTGAAGGAGTGTGGAGCAGAGGAGCCTCGGTTATCCCCTACTGAACCTAATTCCCCAAACACTGTCATCGACTGAAAAGATGACTAGGCTCTCACTCAGATAATTTACTCACATCTAATCAATGCTAAACTAGACGTGGCCAGTAAAGACACCCTTCCCGTGTTAGGCGTGAATATAGCCTCACTATCATAAACTCAGCAGGTACACACCAGTGTAGGTGAAAGAGAATCTTTGAGTTTGAAGCATCTTCTAGACCCCTGAACAATCAAATGCTATTTTTTAAAGATATTTTATTTATTTATTCATGAGAGAGAGAGAGAGAGAGAGAGAGAGGCAGAGACACAGGCAGAGGGAGAAGCAGGCTCCCTGCAGGGAGCCCGAGTGGGACTCGATCCCGGGTCTCCAGGGTCACGCCCTGGGCTGAAGGCAGGCGCTAAACCGCTGAGCCACCCAGGAATCCCCTCAAGTGCTATTTTTTAAATCATCTTTTGACCTGAAAGTAAAATTGGAAACAGTAAAACCTCAGGAAAGAACAGAGGCACATTTGAAAGCGGAAGTATTTCTGTAGCACAGAGACTGTATCTGTGGATTAGTGCGAGAAAAAAAATTGTATGGAGTCAAACACAGATTTCTATGATTCAGAATAAAGAACTATTCTGAATTAATCTTTTGGTCAGTTTGGTTTTATTTTATGATCCAGCCTTTTAAGATATAAAGCATTCATCATTATCCAGCCTGAAAGGACTTACAGTAATAGGACTTGGAAGAGCCCCGCCAACTTGTCTTTTCACTGGATTATTGATACATTTGAAGTTATATTATATTTTATTGCTAATATAACAATCATCAATGACTTGGTTTTATTTCTGATTTTCAGAAAAAGTGGTGTGAACATTTCATCTTAAGTAATATGAATATTTTTGAATTTTGGAATCTGAATTTAATTCACCTTTCAGACTTAAATGATGAGCTTTTGTTGAAGAATATTGCTTTTTACTATGAAAATGAAAATGTTGAAGGTACCACCTTAGTATATTTTTATGATTTTACTTTCATCTACAGATAAACATTATAAAGGATTTAACACTTCAAAATCATTTTCCTATATGTCCAACATATAATGTAGCAATTATTTTCCTT
The DNA here is from genome assembly GCF_048164855.1 of Canis lupus baileyi. Classification (NCBI taxonomy): domain Eukaryota; kingdom Metazoa; phylum Chordata; class Mammalia; order Carnivora; family Canidae; genus Canis; species Canis lupus. The sequence goes on along the minus strand of NC_132850.1, from coordinate 65,110,789 downwards.
TCAGTCTTTGTTTATACATGCATATAAGTTTTATTTAGTTGCAATGAGAGTGAATGTTATATTTTAAAACATTTTTAGCTTAATATACTCAAATATTCTTGAAAGAAATATGTGTATGAGTATGTGGCATTTCTAGATAATTTTAACAGTTGAATTTTTCATTTAAATATATGGAAAACATTTTAAAAATATTTACTGTAAGTAAGGCAATTATCCTACTATTATGAGATATTTAGGAAATTTTAATTTTTTTTCCAAAGACAAAGCTGATTTATATGTTATATCTACTTTGTTTGTTTTTCCTTTGTATTATTTTTTTTAAATAAATGTTCTGCTGTTTCTTAATAGTCAAAGAAAAAAACATATTTTAAGAGAGCTATAAGCCATTGCGCATTCTTGAAACTTCTTTGATGTCTAGAATTTGGTTCCTACATATTGCTAACATTGGAATGAGTTAGCTACATATAAATTTAGCAACTCTCTAAAAATTTTCTCAGTCTCTGAAAAATAAGTTATATTCATTTTTATTGGTTGTACAGTTATGCATGGTATAACTTTTCTTTTTACCTGCAAAATGCATATTCATAATCTGTTATTGTTATTTGTAATTATTGTAATTTATATATTTAGGCACAATGTGGAACTCACCAAAAATTTCAGTTTTACAAATATTTCAGAACTCTATGAATTTAGTCAAAGTATGTGCTTCTGTATATACAGGAATGACTTTTAATATTTAGTACTTTTAACTATTATATAGGCCTACACTTGAATTTAGGAGATGTCATTATGAAGGATTATGAACATCTCTGGAATACTGTTTCAAAGTTGGTCAGAAAGTTCACTGTTGGAAAGCCATTTCCTCTGAGAACAACGGAACTTTCTTTTCTTAAGAAGAATTCATCACCAATCAAAGGTATAAATTTCTAAATTAATTTGAAATAACAGTTTAAATCTCTGAAATTTTTTTTTGAAAACTACTAAATGCCATAGATCTAAATAATTTCCTGGTACTATGCATTTTAATAATAAATTACCTTTTGCTATATCATTGGGATGATATGCTATGACTATAATTTTGAAGACTTATAAGTTTTGCTTGTGGGGGATCCCTGGGTGGGTGATTCAGCGGTTGAGAGTCTGCTTTCCGCCCAGGGCGTGATCCTGGAGACCCGGGTTCGAGTCCCATGTCGGGCTCCCTGCATGGAGCCTGCTTCTCCCTCTACCTGGGTCTCTGCCTCTCTTTCTCTCTGTCTCTCTCTCTGTCTCTCTCTCAATGTGTCTCTCATGAATAAATAAAATCTTTTTTAAAAAAGTTTTGCTTGTGGCTAATGTTGCCAATCCAAAAAAAAAAAGTCAGATAAATGTGACTTTCATTTCTATCAATATGGCAGCATAGATAAGGGGAAAAATCTCTTTGGGGAAACAATTGAAATGCTGATAAGGCACACAAAACATCTTTTTGTATTATAGCTAAGCTCAAAACAACACAAGTTCAATTCCAGGAGCCAAAAATAAAGGGAAAGACTGATCTCTGGGTAATACAAAATGAATTAGCCTGATAATTTCTAATTATAGGTTCATTTTCCTATATGGAATCTGAGGTTTCAATTATTCTATTAGTAGGGTCAAGAAGATAGATAACTTTCTAAACTAGAAAATTAAAGTGATCAGGAGAATCTTATACATTCTCTGTAGAGGAAAAACATCATAAGCCCTGGTTTTACAGGATACAGATTTTACTCATACTCTGCCAAATATGAGTACAAATACAAATTTATAAAACAACAGAGGAAATCAGCTGCAAGAGAAACAGTAAGCTGTAGAACTAGAACTTCTGGAAGTTCTGTCAAATACCATCGACACTTTTTACAGAGCTGGAAACCATAATCCTAAAATTTGTATAGAACCAGAAAAAGACCTCAAATACCCAGAGGAATGTTGAAAAGGAAAACCAAAGCTGGTGGCATCACAGTGCCTGACTTCAAGCTCTATTAGGAAGTTATAATCATCAAGACAGTGTGGTACTTGCACAAAAACAGACACAAGGATCAATGAACAGAGTAGAGAACCCAGAAATGGACCCTCAATTCTATGATCGACTCATCTTTGACAAAGCAGGAAAGACTATCCAGTGGAGGAAAAGACGGTCTCTTCAATAAATGGTGCTGGGAAATTGGGCAACCACGTGCAGAAGAATGAAACTGGACCATTCTCTGACACCAGACACAAAGATACATTCAAAATGGATGAAGGATCTAAATGTGAGACAAGAATCCATCAAAATCCTAGAGGAGAACACAGGCAACACCCTTTTTGAGCTTGGCCACAGCAACTTCTTGCAAGATGCATCCATGAAGGCAAGAGAAACAAAAGCAAAAATGAATTATTGGGACTTAATCAGGATAAAAAGCTTCTGCCCAACAAAGCAAACAGTTAACAAAACCAAAAGGTAACCTATAGAATGGGAGAAAATATTTGCAAATTACATATAAAATAAAGGGTTTGTATCCAAGATCTATAAAGAATTTATCAAAATCAAGACCCAAAAAAGAAATAAACCAAACAATAGGCAGAAAATATGAACAGAAATTTCACAGAGGAAGACCTAGACATGGCCAACAAGCACATGAGAAAATGCTCCGCATCAATGGCCATCAGGGAAATACAGATCCAAACCACCATGAGATCCCACCTCACCCCAGTGAGAATGGGGAAAATTAACAAGGCAGGAAACAGCAAATGTTGGAGAGGATGTGGAGAAAAGGGAGCCCTCCTGCACTGTTGGTGGGAATGCGAGCTGGTATAGACACGCTGGAAAATGGTATAGAGGTTCCTCTAGAATGTCATATTTTGTAATTATCAGAAGTAGAATATGCTATATGTATATTTAAAATGCTCAGAGAAATAAAATATGAAATTTGAAACATGAGAAAATCAGATAATTCTAAAAATTACTATTTACATTTTAAAGTAACCAAAGGTTAGAAATGAAAATATTGTCAATGGACAGGTTAAAAAGCTGATTTGATATTGCTAAAGAGAATGTGTGAACTAGAGATAGATCAAAAGAATTACACCTAAAAATAGAGATGACCATGTTATACACCTTAAGCTTACACAATGTCATATGTCAATTACATCTCAATAAAGCTAGAAAAAAAAACACAAAGAAATAAGAGATGAAACAATATAAAAATATGTCAAAAACTAAGGTATAATGAAGAAGTTTAGCCTTTTATTAATTCGGAGATTTGGAAAGAAAGAATGATCCATCATGGATAGGTATTTGCCTGGATTGATGAGAGACAAGAATTTGCACATTTAAGATGGATGAAGAATCCCAAGTGGGATAAATTAAGCATATGCACACACACACTCACAGATAAATACACACACTGGATGCAATATAGTAAAATTATAGAATATAAAAAATGAATATCTTAACAAGTTACCTACAAAGGAACAAAAACTAGTCTACAATAGATTTCTTCTATAACAATGAGAGAAACCAGATTATGGTGAAATTGTATATGATTCCTAAAATATTTAAGAATGAAGAAGTAATATAAACATGTTTAGAAATATAAAAACTGATTTTTATCCATCATCGTAGCATCATGGACGATATTTCCATTCCATGAATTTCAGGAAGATTCAAATGTCCCCCTAAGGAATGTGAGAAAGGAAGCTAAGGGGAATTTGGGATGTGTTGATACAAGTATATTTTTCAGAATATGGGGGAAGAATATACACTCTTATGTACTGATGAATTCCACTAAAAACTCTCAAGTACAAGTAATTTATTGATCCCAGGAAGATCAAATAAGGGAATGGTTAGGTAGGATCCGGAATGGAACAAGACCAACGCGGGAAGTGTTAACAAGTGGGTTTCCACCGGGGCAGCTACAAGTAGATTTTACTGGGAATCTCAGAACGGTGTGCAAACTGCCTCGGAGACGTCTTACCTGAGGGGCAAGATAGCTGGGGCATTTACCCTACAAGTCCTATCACGCTTTTGGCCGAGGGCTGTCTGTGGGGCATTGCATCCTTAGCACCTGTGGCCTCCTGCGTGGCAGTAAGGAGAAGAGCGCTCAGGCAGAGAGTTGCAGAGACTTGCAGTAAGAAGGTGTCAGGAAACACGGGAGCAGTGGCCACCAAGGGGATAACGGGCAGAGCAAAGGCAGCTTACCTAGAATCATGGACCAGATGTAAATAAAAAGGTATTTATTAGCCAACTATTATACATAGGAAATACATGTGATGCGCATGTCTACGTGTGTGTGTGCTGGTACATATGTGATACCAAAGAGGATGCAAGAAAATACTGTAATGATATCAAATTACCTCATTATTTTCTATATTTCCCCCTACTTTTTAAAGTTTCATTTCCATAAACGTATTTATATAGATCTATGAGTGAGAGTTCCGTATTCAAATTCCTTGTCATGAGGATAATGAAAGAAATAGACATTTAAAAATACCTACCTGCATGCCTAAGTGATGCCTATTTCTTCATACTCTACTATGTTCCAAAGTGTTTTAATGTGGGCAATAGCTTTATGGGAAATCAACCAAAAAAAAATTAAATAGTTTTCTTAAAAAAAAAAAAAAAAGAAAGAAAACTAGAACTGAATTGATAAATGTAAATAAAGTCAATGAAAAATGTTTTTTAATGTAAAGTTTTAGAAAATGATGTATAATATTCCTGTGTGAAAGTTTCACATTTGACATTTTCTTTTTTTTTTTTTTTAACTTATTTACAGATACTTTCAAGAAAAAGGTTCCTAATTTGGGATTTATTTCAATGTCATCTGAAGTGGTTGATAAGTTCGTTGGCGACCTTTTGAAAGATCTCCCTTTCTTGAAGAGGTATAAAACCGAAAATACCTCAGTAAATGGGTAGAATGGATGATTTACTCATTAAAGATTCTACGAAATGGAGTATATTAGATGCAATATGTGTTTGTGACACATAATGAGTTTATAGCAAATTTATCAATGTCTTTGATCGTAGCTAGGTTAAAATCAACATGATTTTAATTTTAGAGTAAAATTACTGCAGCTGGAATTTCTAACTAATGAATTGATTTTTAATTAATGGATTAATTAATGAATATTTGTTGATGTTGATGGGACTGTTAGAAATGTGGAGTAGATTCTGGGTTCTAAAGCACCTAGTAAACTGCTTTTTGGATTCTAACAGCCACATCCTATTACAGAAAGAGGAAGCGTGGCGATGGTTTTTTAAAATATTAAAAAATGATATCTGTGCTGTGTTCTATTTAGAGGCATGAAATTTAAAGCATGCATATTTTTTTGTCCCACAGTGATGATCCTATTGTAACGTCACTAGTTAAACAAAAGGAATTTGATGAGCTTGTGCACTGGCATTCTCACAGACCCCTTAGTGATGACTATGACAGGACAAGGTGTCAATTCGATGGTGAGTTCTATGACTATGGTGAAATAAATTAAAATCAATTTCACTCTTTTTTTATTTTGTAATAAAAAATTGTATCATGAACCACAGGTTATATTTCTTGAATAATAATAGTCTCAGAGATATTTAGGTGCATGTCAGTAGAGATGGTAATGAAAAAGTCCCATCGTTTACTGGTAGTCACGGGGACGCAGAAATGCAGATGTCCTAGGAAGTGCAGCAATACTGCATTTGTCCCCACAAGAATTCAAGCCTTTTTAAAATAAATATGGTTTGTAGCTTAAGATCTTTGTGTATTACTTGAAGCATTGCTTCATAATGCTGAGGCCATTGTCTCTCAGGCAGTTTCAGCCACTTTCACACCACCCAGTTGATTAAATACAACAAGTGCCAGTATTTGATGTGTCTTCATGCTCAGGATGGTTGGAACTGCAAAAGGAGGCTCATGAAACCACTAAAAGTAGACCAGGAGAGATTGAATTAGGGATCTTGTCTCCTTGGTTCATCCCTTGTCTTCATCTCACCTTTGCCTACCCCTATGCTTACCTCCACCGTCCTTCAAGTTGACAAAACTCACTTCCAGAAGAATCTAGGAGTGCTCATAGTAAGCTCGCTCATATGTATCAGCCTCTTTATATAAACAGCTACTAAGATCCTGCAAGATGTGAGGGGATCTTTTAGATTGACCATTAATATCCTTCCAAGTGGTTTAATTCGATATGTGTAGATGCAGACATGGAAAAAAATCAACTGGCTTAATTATCCCTTAATTGTAATTTTCCTTTGGTTTGGGAGGAAGTCATACCTTGATTGTTGGAGTTTCCTATGTCAGTGGATTTTTCCGTAGTGAAAGTGTTTTTCAGCTCCCAGACTCTTGAGTCTGTGGCTATGGTTTGGAGTAAGGATTTTTCTGTCCAGCAGTGCCAGAAGCCAGAGTATCCAAGATGGGTATCTTCTTGATTTTGCCTCTACCTTCTTCTTAAACCCGTTCATAGGGCAGATAATAGAGGTAAAACTCAGAATCTGACATTCTTCTTAGCATCCTGATATTGGCTTTAGGATGTAGACAGTGAAAGAATGTTTCATCACTTCCATCCTTTAATAAGGTAAGGAATGAGTCCGTGAACAAGAATTAGCCTGACTTAAGATTCCCTCTTTAACAAAAGTAAATTAGACTAAATTGCTGTTTTAAAATAAAAAATACGTGTGTGTGTGTGTGTGATGGCATGAAGAATTAGTGAGAATGCTATTGAAAAACTCTAAGAGTTTTACATTTTAAGCCTTGAAAAACTATAGGAGTCTTACATTTTAAGTCTTTTCTTTTTCAGAAAAATCTAGAGATCCTCGTCATCTTAGGAACGTGCAGAAGTATAATGCTTTTCAGCAATTTTATGGGAATTCATTAGAATCAGTCTCTCCAAAACTCATTGTAACTCAAGCTGTAAAGCCAAAAAGGAATTTCAATGCACCCAAGAACAAAAAGACACATGTAGGTTCTATTAGTTCTATCAAGTTCTAAAACTTTTTTTTTTCATCTTAAGTTGATATTTATTCAATTCCTCTGGTAGTTTCTTTGCATGCTATGACTTTTCTTTTTATATATGATCACTTAGGTTATTTTATTTACTTAGTAAGAAAGTCTAGCCTCTTCTGTACAGAATAAAATATATATTTATTTGAGAGAGAATATAAGAATATAATATAAGTAAGGTACTAAAGGCTTGGATTTAGAAATGTTGAAGTAAAATTAAAAATATAGTTTTATTGAGTTCTGGTCTAAGATGGCAATACAGGAGGTTCCTGAACTTGTCTCCTCCCATAGGCATAGTGAACTTACAGATAAATACAGAAAAATTCTCTCTGAAGGCAATCTGCAAAACTAGAGAAATAACACCTTGGACAAATGGAAAAAAAAGAAAAACCCACAATAAAATAGGCAGAAGAGGCTGAGACATAAACTCCCCCCTCCCCCGGTGCAGAGATATATAATTGGAAGAGAACTCAGAAGTCCCAGTTTTTCCCTGAGGAGGAAAGGATTAGGACCACATTTGCTTGGGAGTTAGGGAAGGCTCCATGGAGGGAATAGCTTGAAGGACAAGTAGGAAACAGGGGCGGCCATGGAAGAGTGGAGGAGGAAAATCCGTGCCAGAGAGATCGGCAGGGACCAACGCAGGAAACATGAGAAAACTGGCCTGATGTCTTTGATTTTATTAATTTACTCTTTGATTTGTAATCTATACCACTCAGAAATCTACAGAATTATGTGCAGAGGGGCTTTATGGTGATTAAATTTAATTGTCATAAGTTTTTAATTAACAGAGGCTTTAATTTTAAGAAACCAATACTGAGCCTAAAACTGTTCCTATTCAAGAATGGGATGATGATCAAAATAACCAATATACACTTAAGAATATTGTCTCATATATGAAATTTAATCTTGGACTATTTCCAACTTGTTTCATGATATGTTTCCCCGCCCCCCCCCCCATTATTGGGCAGGAAACCAAGGCTGAAATAATTGCTAGAGAGAATAAAAAGAGGTTATTTGCTAAGGAAGAAGAAAAAGAGGAGAAAAAATGGAATGCTCTGTCATTTTCTATTGAGGAGGAAATGAAAGAGAACTTAAACTCTGGAATAAACAACCTGGAAGATTTTTTGAAATCATGTAAAAGTAACTCCGTGAAATACCGAGTTGAAATGGTAGCGTTGAATGCCTGCTTGAAAGCATGGAAAGAACATTGCCAAGGTAAGGATATGTCATTCTATACTTTTCGTTTTGACGAATTTGAGAATTAATAAAGGGATGTAATGACGACAGCTGCCATTCATTAACTGGAAGTTTGTGTTAGAAGCCGTAGGTGGATTCTGTGATCCTATCCTTACAAATTCCTCTAAGTGTTACTTCTTTGATCAGTGAGCAACCTCAGAGTGGCCAATATGCAGCACATTCCTAAGCAAATTCAAGTGCAATCAGTCAAAGATGGGCTAAAGACTAGCTGCTTATAAAATCGTGGGCATCGTCAAGGGAACCAGCAAAGACAGGGCGCTGCTTGGGGACAACCTGCCACTCGGTCTTGAGATCTGAAGTGCACACATTTTCTTTCTGGGTAAAAACTGAAGATTATGTTTGCTGACCATGCTGGATTCTTCCAAACGTTGCTATGGCTTCCGTGTGGTCTACTTTGCAATTTCTGTAGCACGTATAGTAGAATAAAAAGGAGACAGGAAGAGGAAGATAAGGGGAAATAAGCCTGGGTGGAGGATGTAAATCGAGAGCAGGTGGTCATGTGCCCAGAGCTCCAAGCTGACGTGCCTCCTGGTGAGCCTAGGCGATGGGTCTGACTTGGGCGCCTCCGCACCTGGATCCTTTAACACATGGTCACCAGGCTCTCCTCCCTCCACCCTCGTCCTATTAACCTCAACCTGCTCTAGCACAGTTAACCTTTCACTGTGGTTTCCGTCAGAGAGAGAAAGATAAGGTTTGGCTTACACATGTCTCCCCAAACCAGCTGCTGTATGTGAATTTGCAGGTGACTGCCACTGAGAAGGATCAAAATTAAGTGGCTCACCCTCTTGAGGGTAAGAATTCTACATTGAATTTTTTTTTTTTTTAGTCTCGTATAGCATTCAGTGGGTGTTTGGGGTATTTGTTAGACAGCTAAAATGCAGATTTACTGGAAGAAATTTGAAAGTGAACACAGCCCTGACATCGTAAGTGTGCGAAGATTAGCAATGAGGAGGAATAAAAAGGGCGTGTATACCTATACCAAGATGAAGAAGAATTAGCACCGTCTGTGTCTGGCAGTTGCATAGATTGAATTGACGACTTCCAACGATCACACCAAATAGTTACCTATGGTCGACAGTAGGACTCGGTAAATGCTGCAGAATTTCCAACCAGATATTTAAAGTTATGTAAATATTTTTCTTTGACCATAGTAGAGAGGGGATGAAAATAATAGGTGGGGAATAGCTCTGGGGTTCCCCAGAACACTTACACAACCTTGCACTTTATCAGTCTTGTTTCTGCCATGAACTATACGACTTCTTTTTGTGGCCATTATTTGCACAGCTACTTCCCGGTTATCCATGGAAATGATGAAATGAGTATAGCCGTATTTACCGAGTCCCCTGTATTCCCAAACCCTTATTAGTGTTAAATAGTGGGTTTAACTAGGTCAGATTGGTAGCCTGGGTGACTAGTCTTGGATAATCAAACATTATTTTTGATAGTCTTTATAAAGATCATATTGTTTATTCTTTGCCAAGGTGAAACCACAAAAGACTTAAACATAGCTGTTCAAATGATGAAAAGGATCTATTCCTTGGTGGGAAAATACCCGGAACTTTTGCAGGAGGCAGATCGGCAACTCATAGCCAGATGCCTGAAGTATTTAGGATTTGCTGAGTTGGCAAGTTCTTTATATCCAACCCAGGTAATTTTCAGAATAGCTCCATTTTAACAGAATAATTATTAGGTGTACAGTAAATGTCTTGTGCAAATACAGTCACCTCTTCTAGATTTTTCTTTTAATTAGCTGACAATATTTACTCCTACGTTCAAAGCCATTACTAGTAATTCAGCTGCTCGAACTCAGAATAATCTAGAATTAGAAAACTAATACAAATGTTTGTCTGGACAAACAGATTAAATGCCAGATCATTCCTGCAGAATGATTCCTTAAAACTACTACTGTGTTTAATTCTAGCAAACAGTTTAAGAACTATATTGTCCTTGTTCCGTTGTCTTTAAGTGTCTTAGGTTGTAGCTACAAATACCATAATGGACATTTGAAAATCCTGATGCTTATCAATATACTGAGAGTTAAGATAATGACTTAGGTGGTAAAGAACTTCCTCGATAAATATTATAAAACTGAAAAGACGGTAGCATGCTTTTCTCATAAAAAGTGCTCAGTAATAAGTATTTTAATTATTTAAATAATATTTTAGTTTAAAATCACTTTCTCAATGGAGTTTTGAAATAACGTAGGTTGCAGAAGATGACATAAAGAAGAAAACAGATAAATACTCAGTTGGCATGGGGCCTGTTCGGTTTCAACTACAATACATGGGTCATTACTTGATACGAGATGAGAGAAAAGATCCAGATCCCAGAGTTCAGAATTTTATTCCTGACACATGGCAGGTAATAATGGAATGAAACAAAAATTTTATTTTATTTGTATTTTATTATTATTAAATGTGATCTCAGAAACTTCTCATTATGGTGACTCTGCATATTATATTTGGCATGAACTTAATATTGAGTCATGTCATCGAAAATTATTTCATCGTTGGAAATGACAAAATGGAAACTATTTTCTATTTAAAGAGAGTAAAATTTTCATTTCATTCATGTTTTATAAATAGGCCATCTCCTTGGAGGTACTTTGAAGAATTCACATATCTATTTTTCAAGTTCCGTCTGTGTCATGCAGGTGTATCATTGTGGAGCAATCTCCACGTTTTCACTGCGTCGTAGGATTTCATATGTAAATGTGCGCAGAGCAATTGTGGTAGCTTAAACAATATAGCCATTGTTTAGACATTTACATGCTCTGCCTGTCACCAAAGTAACCATCTTTCGATAAATAAATGCAAAATTGATGGATATAAAATTTGAAATAAAACGGTGTGCTTCTGCATAAATTGAACTGTATACAATTGCTGATAAATTGAACATGTTTATCTACGAAAGCGCAATTTCATAAGTTCAATCTAACAGATTTCCAGTACAGAATATGACTTTCTCTTTCTTATGTCGATGGTAGTAGGATATCTGTAAAAATTCCTGCCTCCTTTTCGGGAATGGGAGGACCAGTTCCTTACTTTAGCGCAGGACACAAAACAGCCAAGTGCTCTCTATAAATCCCACACACGTTGTCCATTTTATTTTGAGGTGTGGCCCAGAGTGGACCTAGATCACGAGTGTGCAGGCTGAGGTTGGGGGATGTTTTTCCATCTTCTGTCCATCATAGAAATGTATGATTCTTGGATTAGTTATCATTTTGATGAATAAAAAACATAAACTGAGAGGATGGAAATTTTGCATGCCCTCCAAAGTAGCCACCTGACATTCTTCTATATAAAAAAGTACAAGCTAAGTGGTAAAATGATGAATGACTGATTTTTTTTTTTCTCTTCAGCTACCATTTCACTATTACAAAAATACACATTGGCTACTTCTTAGAAATACTTAATTTCTCAAAGCCTTTAGAGAAGGGCTGTATTTAATCAATGACAAACACTTGGGAAAAAAAAAAAAAAGAAATCTTCCCAATGAGAAGATATCTATTCAGGCTCATTTTTCACATACGAACCCACCTTCAGATGCTCAAAACATAGCATTTCTGTCTTCTGAGAGAATGCCAGGAGTTCTTCAGGTTTTCCCATATGTTTTTTCATGTGTTCTCAACTCCCCTTCATGCCATTTGAAGTTCAGAAAATTACATTAGAAGTGAACCAATGGATTTGTTTTGGTAACGGGCTGTTCACGTGCTCCGAACCCTGCAGCGAGAGCTCCTTGATGTTGTGGATAATAATGAGTCAGCGGTGATCGTTGCCCCGACGTCCTCGGGCAAGACCTATGCTTCCTACTACTGCATGGAGAAGGTGCTGAAGGAGAGCAACGAAGGGGTGGTCGTGTATGTCGCACCAACAAAGGTAGCGCTCCAGTGACTCGAATTTTCTTTCTTTCCTAAACCTCTTTTTAAAATACTGCATGTAGTCCCGTGGTGAGTCTGTCTCACTTTTTATGATTTACTTACTTTCTAGTTGTATTGATGTATTTATTGATGTATGATCGGCCCGTAACCTTGTACTACTTAAGGTGCACCTCACATACACTGAGAGATGCAGACGTTGTGAGCTGATTGCCAGGGTGAGCTTGGTTAACGTCCATCACCTCATGTATCTACAAACGTTTTTTTCTTTTGTTTTTTTTTCTTTTTTTTTTCGTTTTTTTCTTTTGATGAGAACTTTTAAGATCCATGCCCTTAGCAGCTTTCAAATATGCGACGCAGTATTGTCCACTAGCGTTCCCATGCTGTACATTCCTTGTCTACTACTTATCTATTTTATAACTGGAAGTTTGTACCTTTTACCCCCTTCACCCATTTCACCCACTGCCTCCCACCCCTACCCCATCACTCTGTTCTCTGTTTCCATAAGAACCAGAGATCCATCTGACCGTCCTTCACTTGACCTTTCTTCTATCCTACACTCAACAGCTCCTCTCTAAGCCTTGGTCATCCAGGGATTCAGCCATTTTTTCCAATGTGTGAGTGACATTTCCTGTTTTTTTCTTCCAATTAAGCCATTTTTCCCCCATTTTACTTTAAGTTGAGGTTTATCAATGAGGTTCATTTGATATATGCATAGCAAATATCTCAAGAGCATGTTAGTGTATTTAAAATAGATGTGAATAAGACAGGCTGTTAAGCTTTCTACACTTACAATCATACACATTTTTAGACGGTTCCTCTCCTTCTTTGAGGTTTCATCTCTGCTTTATTATGTGATTATTGAATTTCTTTCCTTGTCAATCAGGCCCTTGTTAATCAAGTGGCAGCAACTGTTCATAATCGTTTTACCAAAAGTCTGCCAAATGGTGAAGCTCTATGTGGTGTTTTTACAAGGGATTATCGTCATGACGCCTTAAACTGTCAGGTGAGATATATTGATTAATGCATTTGTTTTCAAATGTGTAATAGTACTAATATATATCTATTTCACCAGAAACTCAGCATCTTCCCAAAGTCTCATGGAAATAGTTTTCTGAGTTTACAAAAGATGAAATGGCTTTACAGAAAATTTAATATCGTCACGTTCCAGAGTTGAGAAATAGCACTCATCTTTCTCTAAGGATACTTATATTTTGATTTCAGATTTCAGTTATAGTTTATTGTATAATCTTGGCTTATAAATGGATTCGAAATGATCTGAAGAACCCAATGCTATAAAAAGTAACAAACACCAATTTCTAACCAGAATGACTTTTTTTTGACGATTAGGATATAGTCGCTTTTTTTTTTTTTTTGATGAGTAGGATACTCATCATGATTTTTAAAAATTATTATGTATTTATTTGAGAGAGAGAGAAAGAGAGAGAGCGTGTATGTACAGGAGGGGCAAGAGGCAGGGGAAGAAATAGACTCCTGGCTGAGCAGGGAGCCTAACATGAGACCTGATCTCAGGACCCTGCGATCACGACCCGAGCCGAAGGCGGATGCCTAAACCAACTGAGCCACCCGGGCGCCCTGATACTCATCATAATTTAAAATATGTTGTATTATTGATAGAATACCTGATGCTAAATAAGTCATAGATAGTTTTCCTCCCTAACAAATCCATAAATCAATAAGACTGAACAAAAAAGTAGAAAGTTGATCATAGAACATTACAGAGCAGACATGAAGATGTGCCCCCCAGACTTCCTTTCAAGGATGGACCCGCTGCCCAGATGTGGGGACGGTGGTCGGGACCAATGCCAGCTGCCAATTCTTCCATTTCTGCTCCACAGTCCACGTCCGGGGGCTGAGTTGGGCAGGGGGCAAACACTGGGACATCTCAGCCTGCAGTGGAAGGGCTCTGACAGCAGCATGGGCTCCGAGGTCTGAGCCGTGTTGGCCAAGGTTTCCTCAGGCCTGTTTTGAAGTTCAGCCTCTCCATCGGCCCAGTCTTACTTTTCCCCACATCCGTTGTTGTTGATCCTAATGTTGTGACATTTTTCAAACAAAACTATCTTAGAGTCAGAGGAAGAAATAAACCTGTGATGGTTAACTCTCCGTTTGTATTACTTTGAATGCTTTTAAACAAGAATTAAAAATAAATAAATAAACAAATAAATAAATAAATAAGAATTTAAGCTTCAAATCTGATATTTTACCACGTTGACTCGTAAAAATTATAGTTTCATAAGCTTTAACCTACTATGTCACAATTTTAATAAAATATTCTCAGAGTGATACTAAGTCATTAGCAGGTACATTCAAGAGTTGGAATTCTATCGTTTATATTCTCACAATGAAGTCTGTACGTAATAATAAGTACTCAAAATTTTTGTTTATGCAATGTTATTTTTAGGTACTTATTACAGTGCCTGCCTGCTTTGAAATTCTGCTATTATCTCCTCATCGCCAAGCATGGGTGAAAAGGATCAGATATGTTATATTTGATGAGGTAGGTTCGGTATTGCTGCTCTAGGTTGATCTCCTAGTGTGCATCTGTGCTGTAATGAAGATATCTGGTGCTTCAAGACACTTGTCCCTTGGTATAGAGCTCAGGTCAGCGGGGGGCGCTTCCTTCCGAATGGTTTCCTCAGGCTCTTGGCTCCGTTTCCGCGTCGTGACTCAATAGGGGATGTCAGCATGTGCTGCAGAGGTCTGTACAGCAAGGGGAGGATTAACCTCCATGGTGTAAGTTTTCCTGGGGAGAGGCTTCCAAATCCAGTCTTTGATCTCTAAAGCAGAGCATTTTGGTCTCTAACAATGATAGCAGTTAAGTAAGTTATTTCATCAGCCGTGGACCCAAAAGAGAAGCAAGTGGCACAGTCAAAACATAGCAATTCGGGAAGAGTTTTCCAAAAGTGTGTGCGAGGGAAAACTATAAAGGTTAGCACAGCAATCGAGCATCCCGTAGGGGTAGGGGCCTAGCCCTACGCTTGAAGGGACAAGGGAAAGAAGCAGTTACTGAGGCACGAAGGAGATCCTGACCGAGGTAGCCACGTTGGGAGAACTTGCGTCAGTTGAGGGTCAGGGCCAGTTCAAGGTGACCTTTCGGGAAGGGACCCGGTGAAGGAAAGACCTCATTCCCATCCTTCTTCCCTTCTCCTGATCCCATCAAGGCTCTCCGTTGGCTAAGTCCGGTGGGACCAGAAAGCATTGGAGTCCTTGTAAGGTTGTCTCTATAGGTCAGTTTCCCGGGCCAAAGAGAGCAGGAAGGAAAACAATGGAGATCATGGGGGCCGAAGGAGGATATTTATAACACTTTTATTTATTTATTTATTTATTTATTTATTTATTTATTTATTTATTTATTTTTAAAAGATTTTATTTATTCATGATAGTCACACAAAGAGAGAGAGAGGCAGAGACACAGGCAGAGGGAGAAGCAGGCTCCATGCACCGGGAGCCCGATGTGGGATTCGATCCCGGGTCTCCAGGATCACTCCCTGGGCCAAAGGCAGGCGCCAAACCGCTGCACCACCCAGGGATCCCCATTTATAACACTTTTATAGTAGCATCATTAAAGATAGTTATTGGAAGAGATTTAAAATACTCCGAGGGATTTTCACCCTAAAGGGAAAAGAATGATAAGCTTGTATTTAACTTAATTCTTGTCGACGTGGAGCTGCTGAGCAGGCTATATTTTTTTATTTGTTTGATACTGATTTTTGTGTTTATTTTTGGTTACTCCGTATATATTGCATCTTGAAGGCCTTGAACATTCCCGTTCAAAATAAAAAGTCAACAATTCTCTCTTTGCAATCAAGAACGTGAGTTGTAGTTGGACTCTAGATTTCAAAACTGAAATGCTGTGACATTGGGTACCTTAATTTCCCCATTTTTTTTTTTTTTTTAATCTACGATAGTCATACAAAGAGAGAGAGAGAGGCAGAGACACAGGCAGAGGGAGAAGCAGGCTCCATGCACCCGGAGCCCGACGTGGGATTCGATCCCGGGTCTCCAGGATCGCGCCCCGGGCCAAAGGCAGGCGCCAAACCGCTGCGCCACCCAGGGATCCCTCCCCAGTTTTATATAAGGGCAAAGCTGAAGGGTTTTGAAGGCTGTGCCTCTTCTGTCAGAGTCAGAGAAAAGTGCTGTCTGCTCATATGAAGCATTCAGCAGAGTTGTGTATCATCCGACCAGGCCCAAACCAAGTCTTTAAAAAATGTCTAAAAATATTTTTTTAAATTTATTTTTGAGAGAGAGTGTGCACACGCACGCACGTGCATGCACAAGCTGGGGGCAGGGCTGAGGGAGGAGCAGAGTCCTGGCCCAGCAGGGAGCCCCGTGGAGGACTGGATCCCAGGACCCTGTAATCACGACCTGAGCAGAAGGCAGATGCTCAACTGATGGAGCCACCCAGGCATCTGAAAAAAAATATATTTTGAATCATCTGGCTTTCTGGTCCTTTCCAGCTAATTGCCTCGTTCCATGATTTAATGTGTTGAAAGAAGACCACGTTTGAGAATCTTCTCTGAATCAAGTTCAATATGACTTACTTGGTTAAAAGACATTCATTCATTTATTCAGCAAATATTTAAGGGGTGCCCCCGGCATGCCAGGCGCTGTTGGTGCTGGGAGTTGCCCGGGTCTCAGGTCGCAGAGTGACTGAAAGAAGGGAATTAGTACAAATGACGAGGCCGGCCCCCACGGGTACAGGTTGTCGGGAGAAAGGGCAGGTGTCCTGACGGTCACGAGGGCAGCAGGCTGGTAGGAAGGTGGCCCTGGGGTGGCCGTCGGAGGAGCCTTTCTAGTGGAGTGACATTAGCCTGGATTCTGGAAGTTGCAAGGGGGGAGGGGGGGTAAAAACGTGATAAGCAGAGGGAATGATACACGTGAAAGCTCTGGGGGAGGAAGGGCGTGTTGAAGGAACACAGAAAAGTCTAGGGTGTCCTACGCAAGGGGGGAGTGGTGTAGGACGGAGGGCTGCGAGGAAGCTGGAGAGGCAAGCAGGGCCAAGTTACGCCAGGTGTCAGGTACGGCCTGCGAGGAGCTAACATTCTGCCCCACGTGCAGGGAGGCTGTGGAAGACATTTAGTTAGGGACACGGCCTGATCTAATCTGTCCTTTTGGCCGTGACTCGAAGAAGGTGGGAGGCATCAGGTGAAGCTAGGAGAGCAGTCAGGAGGGTACCGGGGTTGCAGCTGACGTGACGGTGACTTGGGAGCGGTGGACGCGGAGAGAAATGCATAGATTTGAAAGAACTTTTTTGAAAGTAAGAGAAAGAGGAATTATTGATGGATTGGTTATGGGGATTGAAGAAAATTTGTGTCAAGATTTC
Source organism: Canis lupus baileyi (assembly GCF_048164855.1). Lineage (NCBI taxonomy): Eukaryota > Metazoa > Chordata > Mammalia > Carnivora > Canidae > Canis > Canis lupus. Next base: position 65,093,337 of record NC_132850.1, on the reverse strand, counting down.
CTATTACCTGATTTGGGGCTATTTATATGAACTCGGCACGGTCAATTCAAGGTAACATGAGACTGTGTATAGTGACTGGAGCTTCTGTGTCTTATTTTCATCTGTCATTTTTAAATTAGCTTTTTAAAGGAGAAGTTTTTTTTTTTTTTTTCTTTAATAGGTCCATTGTCTTGGCGGAGAAATTGGAGCAGAAGTCTGGGAGCATCTCCTTGTCATGATCCGATGTCCCTTTCTGGCCCTTTCAGCCACTATAAGTAACCCTGAGCATCTCACTGAGTAGGCATCACGTTATAATTTGGATAAAGGCTCTTGTATTTTGAATGTTATACTTGCATATAGGTTCCGAAGCGTTTTGTGACTTTCTGGCGAGTCTATTGACTTAGCTCTGGCTACTCAAGCAACGGAGCATTGGTAGCACCTAGTGGCAGGTGCTGAGAGAGGTCACACGCGATAAAGGAAAATCAAGGGCCGCCCTAGCCAGATCTGGGATCCAGTAGAACATTTTTTTCCATTTGTCAAATAAAGTTCACCAGAAATGATAAATCTGTGTTTTTTTTTTTTTTTTGGTCTGTTAGCAAGAAATAAAATATGAAATAGTATGACATCCTCTGCCACAGACCTGGAGATTTCTGCCACTGTCCCCCTTTGTAGATGTTTAGAAAGAGAGCAAAGCCTTACTAACTGAAAGGCCTATGTTGTTTTGTCATCGGGCTAGATTTCTGCCTAGTAATAGTGACAATTAGAGCCAAGGCTCCCATGTGCCGGGCGCTATTCTAAGCGCTTTGCAAATATTAGTTTATCTTAAATACCCAACAATCTTTATGATTTACTATTTCCATTACTACTATTATTTTTTTTAATTTTTAAAATTTTTTTGTTCTTCTTCCAACACTACTATTAAACAGTGTTTCTACTACTCCTACGATTATTTGAATGTAGGACGGGGAAAACGAGACATGAAGAATGTAAGCGATTCAAGCAAGAGCCTCGGGCAGCAGTGAGGAGGCTCGGCTGCTCGGCCTCCAGGGCCTAGTCCTCTACGTACGATGTTTAAGGCACACGAAGTCTTTATTCAAGATGTTTAAAGTCATAGGAAGTGGAACTATATTATTGTCTACATAATATGTAAATTCGTTTCTTAAGGTGGCTGCAATCAGTGAAAAGCTACTGGAAACAAGAAGACAAGACAATGAGAGAAAATACTGCTTTTAAAAGAAACGCTGGCCGTTGCACCAAGTCTCCCAAAGATTACTTCCAAATAGAGGAATCATATAAAGTTAGACTTGGTATGTTTGGAATTTTTCTTTCACCTTAAAATCCTTCCAGTCCTCACGTGTCCACTGATTCGGAAATTCTCGCTCTTCATCGTTAGTGCTCTATGGAGAGAGATACAACGATTTAGAGAAGCACATATGTTCCATAAAACATCGCGACGTTTGTTTCGAGCATTTTCACCCGTGTGCCGCGCTCACAACGGATCACGTAAGTAGTGCTTTGGCCATATTTGCTCCGAGTAATGCAAGTTACTTGTATACATATTATAATCGAACAGCTGCCTATTTTACGGAAATTACGGAACTGATACTTTATGACAGATACTTAACCGTAGTTTTATCTCTTATTTTGCTATATTTTATCTCAATGAATATATGTGACGTGTGACATAACATAAATTGAAGGTGTGCAACATGCTAATTTGATATGGTCATATCTTGTAAAGTACGTGTGATAGCAGTATTTAGCACCTCCGCCACATCATATAATTATGCTACAATATCATTGTCCATATTTACCATATTATGCGTTAAACCTCTATGTGGTGTTTCCTCATTGCAGATTTGTTACGTCCCCTGCTAACCATCATTTTATTGTGTTTTTTTTTTTTTCTTTTTTTACAGGTTCGACTTTTTTAGATTCCACATCTAAGTGATACGATGCGGTTCTTTCTCATTCCCTGACTTACCTCTTTATAACTTAGCGTAACGAGTTCAAGATGCATTCGTGTTGTTTCAAATGGCAGGGGATCCTCCTTTCTCAGCGTTAAATAATATTTACTAACTTCAGTTTTTTAAAAGTAACAAAGATGACTTTGTGGTCATCAATGAAACCTCAGTGGTGTCTAGAACCACAAAGCTTGAAAATGACTAAAATTTTTAACCTGAAGTTTTTTTTTTTTTTTTTTTGGTTAATTTTACTTATTCTTGTACATTATCTTTGTCCATTTTTAATTCTCAGCATCCACATCTCTCTGTCCCCCCTGGTGACGCTAACCCTTAGCGCACAACTATGTACGGGCGGCTACTAGTACATGTGAGAATCTGATCCTTGCAAGGCAGGTCAGATAAGGAAAAGACATTTCATTAACAGCAATTACATGATTTTTTGGTGTGAGTCAATAAAGCGGAGGTCTTAGGATATTATTTGGGGCATCAGGATGCCTGTGGAGGAGTTCTTAGTCTTCCTTGCATAATTATCTTTCTTTCTCATCCTGTTCTTAGGAACGGCCCATTCAAGGTCTCATTGCCTCTCAAAGTGATAATCAGTCATTAGTTTGCCTTCCTTTCAAAACCTAGCAAGCAGGAAACATTCCAAATTCTGTTGTCAGCTAAACCTCCTAAAACATAATTACGATCTCGCCATGCTTTAATGGCTTTCCGATGGACGTGACTAATTGCACGGCTCCTTGGCTTGGCTTCCTAGGTCTTCTCTGACCTGGCCCCCAGATCTGGAGGCCCTCGTGATGCATTTTGCTCCTGGGGTATTTCACCACGGATGCCAAGTGCCGGTTGTTCAGGTCCTGTTCATATTTTATGACTCTTCTAGTGTGAAACATCTTCAGAGTCCTTCTGTGACTTCCTAAGCTGGGCGCAACCTTCTCTCCGTAGTACCTTGCCTGTAATTTCCTGCATGACACTAATTATGATCAGCTCCCTGCTAGTTGCTATCTCCTTTATCTCACTAGAATAACTCCTTGAAGACAAATTTGAATTCTTATGAGTTCCCAAAAACTGTGTCTATAAAAGAGATGATTGGGATCCCTGGGTGGCGCGGCGGTTTGGCGCCTGCCTTTGGCCAAGGGCGGAATCCTGGAGACCCAGGATCGAGTCCCACGTTGGGCTCCTGGTGCATGGAGCCTGCTTCTCCCTCTGCCTGTGTCTCTGCCTCTCTCTGTGTGTGTGTGTGACTATCATAAATAAATAAAAATTAAAAAAAATATATTTATAAAAGAGATGATTAATCCATGTATGTTGAGTAAAGATAGCTAACTTAAATTAAGCATTTACTTTGTGTTCTAAGAATTTTATGCATTTTGTCCCTTTTAACCATCACAAAAGTTTTAGGATGGATGTCCTGTTAATATTCCCGTTTTAGAAACGAGGAAGGTGAGGCTTAGAGCACTCACCCAACTCCTTATTGCACCACAAGTAAGTAGTGGGGCCAGGATACAATCAAGGGAGACTCCAGAGCTCACCCTGTGGTCACGGCACTCGGGGTGATCTGTTGCACAAATACCTGAAGGAGTGAATGAGTGAGAAACACTTTATAGCCTTTGGGCTGATGCAATGGCTTCTAAAGAGCAACTGAATGACTTTTTTGGTGTGAATGGTGATTTTCTAAGAATTTATTACAAGAGTTTCTCTTTTGTGTGGCAATGGCCCAATTCAAACTAAATAACACTAAAATATGGACAAAACTCCTGTGACCTCACATCCCAAACTTAGAATATAGATAATAACCCACACATAAATAATAGACTTCTTTTTCTGTCTCTTTCTTTCTCTTTCTGTTTCTTTTTTTCTTTCCCCATCGTCACCTGGCATTTTTAGAGCAGCGTAGTATTTAAATATATATATATTTATTTTGCATTGGATGGTTCCAGGCAGGTTGTTTTTTTTTTTTTTTTCTTTTTTAAGATTTTATTTATTTATCCATGAGACACAGAGGCAGAGACACAGGCAGAGGGAGACGCAGGCTCCATGCAGGGAGCCCGAGGTGGGATTCGATCCCAGGTCTCCAGGATCACACCCTGGGCTGAAGGCAGACGCTCAACCCCTGAGCCCCCCAGGTGCCTCAGGCCTGTTATCTTTAAGTAGCAATGAGTGTAGTGAGCTTGGAGCACCTAGCACGACTGGCATTTTGGTCCAAGTGCCTTTCCTGTACTTTCAGGACAAAGTGGAAGCAGCAGAACTGCTGCAGTGTGCTCTGACCCGCTATGACTTCTGCGAAGATCATAGTGTTGAAGAGTCTCCTTAGGACTTCTGGACTTTTGCAGCAGGAATGGAGGGTGACCTCAAAGGCTTGGGCGTTATTAAGTGTGTTGTGGTAGCTGTTTGTGTGGCACGTGTTCATGTAGTGTGTCCCCTCTAGCGGCAGCCATACGGAGAGAGCAGACCTTCCCAAAGGGGTAGACTTATTATTCCTGGTGTGGTGTGCCGTACCGCAGATCAATATGAAAGAACTGATCGGCCAGAAAAAGCTTGATAGATTGTGGCAACGTAAAGAAGAGAAACATCCACCTTGATCCCCGCCCCTAGAGCTCCATCCTAGAAGTAGTTTCTGATGGGAAGGGATGGAGCAGGATGGGTAAACTTCTATCCACATGAGGCTTCTTTCTGGGAGAGCCCGGCCTTTGCAACCAAATACCAAGCCCGGGGGGAGCAGCTGCTCATCATGGAGAGATGTCAGTCCCAGGAGGTCCTTGAAAGAACCATCGCCTCTTTCTGCTCAGTACATATCAATTCTTGCCATCGCCTGTGGCCTTAGGGACAATGTGGTCTGCAGAGCAGCATCGTAGCACAATGCTGTCGTACCTGCACATGAAGGATGGTACGGATCTGTGACCTATTTCCCATCCTTTTCCACCTCGGCTGGCTCGGACTTTGCCAGGTCATTAGTGACTCTAGTGGAGAAAACTGGATTGAATCCCAGCTCTTAGCCGGAGTCATTAAACCGCTTTCACAAGTCAGCCTTGTAAGTTGGTCACTGACAGTTGAGGCGCCAACCAGGTGCCGGGTGTCTCCCTAGACCTATTACATCCATCACCTAACTTTTTTTTTTTTTTAATCTAACTTGATTCTTACGACGAGTCTATGGCGTAGGCAGAGTTGTACATTTTAGAAACGAAGAAACTCAGCCTTCGATAAAAGGTGAAGAGCCTTAAGAAATCACAAGCAAAAAAAAAAAAAAAATAGAAATCACAAGCATTCTCGTGACAGAAATAAGACTTCTATCGTAAAAACGGTGATAATTTTCGGGTTGATCGTACATACCTGTTTCTTAGGCCAAATGAGTCATCACTTCCAAGTCATATTTATGTTTTGGTGGTGGCGATAATTAGATCCAGTCTCAGCATATTTGATGTTCGTATTACAGCATCGTCCGTAATCGCTGTACTGGGCATTAGATCTTCAGGACTTCCTTACCTACTAGTCTTTGAAATTTAAAACTCATCCTGTCATGTTTATCTCCTTTGGTTTTACCGGTTTAGGTGAAAGTACAGATATTTTAATTCCTGTATTATAGATGAGGAATCATCTAGAGGAGGAAATAGAACGGGATTTTCTGATTCAGGCTCTGCTGTAGTCTCCATCCTACTAAGCAGTTTTCTTCCCCAAGGGCCTCGTGTTTGCTATGGCTTTGTTAGTGCAGAATTTCCAAACCTGAGTTCTTTAACTTCACAGCTATTTGCTGAAACGGGTGTCCTGCTGTGAAAAGATGTGGAGAAATCTGTCTAGGATGGTCCCTTCTTTAAGACTTACCATTTCCGATGACAAACCTTTAAGAAGCCCATTGAATAGACCCCCCCCTCCCTGCTTTCCTTTAAAGATGACCTATTAACCTTTCAGGGATCAGGGCTTGACAGGCGATTGATTTGTAGCAACAACAGTTGAAACCACTAAAAAAAATCCCACAACGCAAATTTTTGGGGAACGGGAGTGTTTAATTTATACCTTAAAATGCTTGTGGAGGGATCCCTGGGTGGCGCAGCGGTTTGGCGCCTGCCTTTGGCCCAGGGCGCGATCCTGGAGACCCGGGATCGAATCCCACGTCGGGCTCCCGGTGCATGGAGCCTGCTTCTCCCTCTGCCTGTGTCTCTGCCTCTCTCTCTCTCTGTGAGACTATCATAAAAAAAAAAAAAAAAAAAATTATAAAAAAAAAAATGCTTGTGGAAAAATTAATGACACGCATATCAGAAAGGCTTAGAGCAGAACCAAGTGACTGACCTGGGAAGGAAGCTTTCCTGAGTGTCTCAAAGGCGATCCCCACGTCTTAGTCTTGGAGTTGGCCCAGCTCCTTTCTCAGAACTTAAGAAAATTAGGTTTGCCCCTTTTTAGCCTGGGTTGGTGCTCCGAAACAAAGAACCATATTCATAATTAAACCCATTTCAGCTACAGGGTACAGGTCGTGCTTTCCTGCCTAAGCAGCCCGCCCATCTTTTAGCTTCCGGCACTCCGACTGGACATGCAGAAGCAGTTTATAGAGAATTAGCCCAGTTAAAACGTTTTAGGAAATAATGCAAACACTTTTTGGTGGATTTTTTAAATTTATTTTTATTTATTTTTATTATTTTTTTTTTTTTACAAAATCAGTCAAGCTCTTGCTTAGTGTTTTGTTTATAGTCAGCACTTATCACCCTTTGAACATTTTAGTTTAGTGCTGTTTTCAGTGTCTTTGGGCTCCTGGTAGTGACTTTGAGGCTGCTGACTGAGGAAAAAGGAAGAACAGGAGCTGAAAGAGAGGTATTCATTTGGGGTCTTGGAATTGCAAATTGGGGCCAAAGGCAGATTGTGTCGCACTTGAAAAGTAAACGCCAGGGGTCTTTATTAGCCAGTTGGAGTATCAGGAAACTTACACAAGTTGTTTTCCAGAGATTAGGATCGGAAGATGTGCTTAAAGTTGATGATTTATTGGTTTTCTGAGTGCATTATGTCAGTGGCTAGGAAAATATCTTTTTCAGTGTCTCTTTCTCTCTCTCTCTTTTTTTTTTTTTTTTTTTTTTTTAGATTTCATTTATTTATTTGAGAGGCAAGAGATAGCAACAGAGATGGGAGAGAGCGCAGAGGCAGGGAGGGGAGGGAGAAGCAGGCTCCCCTCCGGGGCCCTGGGAGCCCGACCCCAGCCCAGGGCAACCTTAACCCACCGCCCCGCAGGTGCCCCCGGGGGTGGGGCCAGTTTTTCCCAAGGGCACACACCCAGCAGTCCTGTTCTCAATCCTAGGTCTTCGCCCACTTCAATATTCCCGGTTCCTGTTTCAAAAAACGAGATAAGGTTTTAGTCCCTGAACAGAGGCTCTCCCAGGCCGAGACATCACACTGGTTCACAGGACAAATCACAGAACATGAGATAATATGAAAGGATATGAAACTCTTAAATTTTATTTTAAATGTAGATCGAAAAGTACGGATTCCCTTGTGACCTGACCCTTTCCCCTCGAGAAACGGTCCAGCTTTACGATACCATGCTTCAGTTTTGGGAGAGCTGGCCCAGGGCCCAGGTACGTAATAATTACGCATTTAATTAGAATTAGTCTTATTATAGTGGATGGGGACGTCGTTGTTCAGAAGGATAAAGTCTCACCCCTTCTGATCCTGTGCCTCTCCTCTTCTAAAATTATTGATCGATTGTTTCCGAAATAAAATCACCCCTTCTCAGACATTCTTCTTGCTAATATTTTGTGTTTCACTTTAGTGGGGTAAAATGCCACGGAATCCCTGAAAATATTTCTTTTTTTCAATTTCTGGGATGTTAGAATATTTTAGTTTCCTTTTACGTCTTGGATGCATATTCCTTTATTCTCTCATCGCACTGCCCTTCCCTCCTCAGGCCCTACGTGCTGTCCGTTTTCATCTTCTACGTGGTTTTGCTCTGCATTCTTCCTTTGAAGAGTTCATTCATCCTATTAGGTTTCCGTCCAGGAAACTTGGGGTGGGGGCGGGGGGGTTAGAAGACCTTCAGTAATCTGTACTCTCAAGGAGCTTGTGATTCTGTTAATTAAATGCATAATTGAGAAACATCTTTGGATTTTCTTGCATGTTTTTTTGTTTGATTCTGTGGCATTTCTTTTCAAGGAGTTGGATCCGGAGAAATTCATTCATTTTAAGGATAAAATAGTCATTAGAAAGTTGGATGCCAGAAAATACGAAGAGAGCTTAAAGGCAGAATTAACCAGTTGGGTTAAAAATGGCCATGCCGAGGAGGTAATTTTCACTTTTTTTTTTTTTTTTTTTTTTGGCAAAACCCTATGTTCTTTGTTTTCTTGACTTTCGTTGCCATCGCCATCATCATCATCATTACTGTTACTGTTTTAGTCTTCAATGTTTATTTTAGGGTTTTCTGTTGAACTGGAAGTCTAGGGATTTTGAGATAGAATAGAAGGGGGAAAAGGAAATTGCTCTTTGCTTAATCCTCTGGCTTTCTAAAGCGCACAGCAGGAGCCACCTTCCATAATAGGACCAGAACAGGGGCGCCCGTATCCGCGGTCACTGTTGATGCCTTGACAGCAGAGAGATTGAAATCACAGTAGTGGTGGCTCCGAAGCATTCTTTACTCCTTTGTCACGTTTGTCTTGGGATCCTTTTGTCTTCCCCTTTTCTTTCTTTCTTTCTTTCTTCTTTCTTCTCTTTCTTTCTTTCTTTCTTTCTTTCTTTCTTTCTTTCTTTCTTTCTTCTTTCTTTCTTTTTTCTTCTTTCTTTCTTCTTTCTAAAAAAGTATTTTATTTACCTGAGAGATAGGAGGAGAAGGAGCAGTGGCAAGGAGCAGAGGGAGAGAGAGAAAGAGCAGCAGACTCACCACGGAGCAGGGAGCTCCCTGCCGGGCTTGGTCCCGAGACCCCGGGATCATGACCTGAGCTGAGGGCAGACGCTTAGCCTACTGAGCCACCCAGGCGCCTGTAGGGATTTTTTTTTTTTTTTTAATGATTTTTATTTCAATTTGTAGGAACTATTTGTGTCTTAGAACCTTAACCTGGAGTCATAAGTTTTGCATATTTATATTAAGTAAGTTGATGATGGTCTTTATATTTTGAAGTTTGTTTTGTTGTCACACATTGAGGTTTCTCATTTCTGGTAAGTGACATGTGCCAGACTTTTCCCATTTGAGGTTTTTTTTCCCATTACATTTTAATTTAGGTAATCTCTTTCCACTCAGAAGCATAATTAATTTACATTTCCTTCCATTTATTTTTGTTGTTTAAAAACATTCAAAACATATCTGAAAGTGGTTTTTATACACAACATGGAGAGAAACTGATTTACTGCACCTTTTGCAGTAGTGGTACCGGCATCATTTACTGAGCGACCTCTTTCTGACTGATTTGTGTTGCCTTACATAATTGCATGTTAAATTTCATATATGTGTGCATGTATATAGATTAGTCTTTTTGTTGTTCTTTGGTGCATTGATTTGTATATATCTTTGGTCATTCTCTACAAAAGTTTATATTTTCATAATTATTTTGTTATTATATTTTATTTCAAAGAAGCACAGAAACACAGACTAGACAACTATGAAAATATTTTAGCTGAAAGTGGTAGTTCCTTTCTTTATTATTATGCAGAATTCAAAACTAGTGATTTTTTTATTCATTGCTACAGGCCAAAACAGTTCTGAAGAATCTTTGTCCTGATTCAGTTTTTAGTTCAGAAAACACAGTCAGCATGTTTCCACTTCTCGTTGAAAAGCTAAGGAAAATGGAAAAGTTACCAGCATTGTTTTTTTTGTAAGTCATTTTAATTTGTTTTTGTTTGTAATTTGAATCAAGCTTATTCTGTTGAGGAAAATTACAAAAATTCACTGTTATAATAAAGTATTCATAACTATTTCTGGTGTTCACTTATCAGAATGCATATTTAAAAAATATACCTTCCTCGTTCAGTTCTTAAAAAAATATTTTTACTGGTGCTATTACAAATTACCATCTTTAAATAGTTTCCCACTCTATTTTGTTATTGTTGTTGTTATCTTCTTACTACAAACTATTATATTTTTATTTAAGTCTTGTAAATTTCGAGTAAATAATGAGATTCTTGGCAAAATAAATTGAATGTTAACACACACAAGTATCCCACGTAGAATTAAAGTATCCTTACAACGTGCTAGCGTATTTGTTGGTGGTGTATTTTATTGTTTTTAATTTAAATTTAAGAGAACTGTAACTTAGAGACACAATCTTGCTAACATATATATGCTATAGCGTGAAAATAGCTTAAAATTGAATGTAATCATCCAGTTTAGGTGAGGTATAAATTATATACTTAAATATACCTATATATATATATAAATATGTATCAATACATATATTTATAATTAAGGTATATATATTATATATTTATATATATTGTATATAATTATATATAATTAAGGTATATATATTATATATACCTTAATTATACCTAAATATATTCACTACATAGGTAACACTATATCCTGGATTAACTTTGATCACATAGTTTGGGATCAGAATAAAATGCTTTCTTTACTTTAGACAATTTCAAACTACTTTCAGCCATAGAAGCTTAAACAGGCTACAGATATAAATCAATCAATCAATCAATCAATCAAGCTACATAATTTTGCTCAGCTGGCAAAGTTTAATGAAACTTGTTTATATATAACAGACATGTAGTAGGGGGTCATTATTTGTGATGTATATTTAAAATAATGATGATAATTAAATGTATGGCTGTGTTTGGAACTTTTGGAGATAACAAACCTTTTACCTTTTTTTGTTGGCACAAGGAAAAAATTTCTGAACTTTTGGTAGTTGTACCAAAACTGTGTAACTTGTACCAAAAGTTACACAGCTCACCTACTTTACTTTAGAGCATGGCTACATATTTTAGTTAGAAAGAAACACAATTCTGTAGAAAACAGTAGACTGGAGTCTGCTGACCCAGAATACTGTACTATATGCTTCAAAGTTAGTAAAAGAGTAGATCTAAAATCTTTTCACACTAATACACAAAAGGCAACTACGCGGAGGTGATGGATGTGTTAACTAATGTTATATTGGTAATCACTCTGTGGTGCACATATGTATCAAATATATTGCATTGTATACCTTAAACTTATAAAATGTTACAAGTCAATTAGATTTCAGTAAAATGAAAAAAAAAAAAAAAAACCCACAAAGGAATCCCTAAAATTCACAAAAGATTTGTGAAATCTGAACTTACATATTTTTATATGATGCTAAGGCCTTTGACCTCAAGATGAGTGGAATTAATACAAGAGCAACTACAACAATAATACAAATCAGCAAAACAGCATATATATTTTTTTGTTTTTAAACTTCTTTTTCTCATCTTGTTTTGGAGAAGGAGCGATCTCTTTTCTGTATGTAAATAGGGAAAATCCATTGTTCTCTCTCCTTTACCTGTGGAGTATCTGAGTACATTTACAGGAAAAATTTCCATGGGCTCTGGTTGTTGCCTCGGGGTAAGGTCTGCAGCAAGGAGGGGAGCTTACTGTTTCCTAGAAGGTAATTAATAAGGAGTCTGCTGACCCAGGCACCCTGTGTGCCTCTTCGGGATAAAACTCCTAAAGGTGGATATTAAGAACTCAACAGGTATATGTCAGGATGTGAACAGTAGATGGAAATATGACTTAGATTTTATTGATGAAATTGTTTTCAAGGTAAGCTGTCTTTTCATTTATTCGTAGATTCAACTTAGAAGATGTAGAAAGAAGGGCTGCAAGCTTGAGGTATTTCCTGTTGCGAAAGCAAGCAATACAAAGGCCTCCCAAAGCTGATAAAGAGGCCCATGACTTGATTAACAAAATTCGAAAAATCAGAAAATCCATCGAGAGACAAAAGACAATGTAAGTATTTAATGAAATGAATTAGCGGTTAAAGGTCAAAGTACTTCACAAGTCCAGTCAGAAACATGCATTGAATGCGCTACAACGAAGTTCTAGTAACTGCCTGGACTTCTTTGCAAATTGTGTAAGTTTGGGTGGGAGAATGGGGTAAAGACTGGTGGTGATGCTATTCATATGCATATACCAGAGCTGCATAGACGAGTGTCTTTCAGGGCTCCCGGGAGGCGGGACCACGGCCTGTGAGCATGGGGGGTTATTACCTGCCATAACCGCGCCTCGAAGAAGCGTGTGACTCCAGCTCTGGGTCAGTCCTCAGAACAAAGTCAGAACGCGTCGTGTCTTGGATCACCACAGGGATTTAGTATCACGGTCACATATGAGAGCATCTAATGGATTTGAGAACTGACTGCAGTGTCAGTTTTATGGTTGAGAACTTTGCTTTTGACTCCTCTTCCCTGCTGTTCTCATGTAGAATCCTGACAACTCTGGTCCTCGGAGGTCATGGTCTCCCTGTAATTCCCTCCTTCTGTAGATGCTCATTATGAGTCTTCCTTGAATGACTGCAGGGGTCTTCTTTTTAGACTCCAGAGCCTGGGGGTTCACTACTCTCCAGCGTAGCTAACAGTTGCTCTTGCTAATACTCAAATTGATTAAATTATTCCATGTTCAGTATTCTTTCTTCTTATTTTGGCTGTTGCTGTATGCCAACAGGTTTGGGGCTTTGCCATGACTTTTCCCATTTTACTCCCTACCACTCCCCTCTACCCATATTCAGCATTGCGGTTCTCCTTACATGACCTGTTCTTCTACCTCTATGTTTTCACATGATCTGACCCATCTGCCTTAAGTGCACTCTTTTCTGATTGTCCCCAAAGCTTACACTCATAATTTTGCTCTCTTCTCTGAATCTTGCTATAATTCCCTAGTTAAATTTAGTAATCTTTTCTTTTTCCTGTGTTCTTGTTACGCTTTCAGTGTTTAGTAGATCAATTATTATGATGCTTTACTGTTATTTTTCACTTGTCTTTCTTTTTCCTACATTATTAATGTTTTCCTCTTTTTATCCGCAATGCTCAGCATATTGCTTGGAAGGTAAGATATTTTTAAATGATTCCGAGCAATCAAGCTCAGATATTTTTTTCAAAGTAGACACAGCTTTTAGAACTTCTCTGAGTCAGATTTCTCAAGCTCTAGAGCAAGCTGTACTTTGCTGCTGACCTTTCTTATCTTCCCTCTGCTTATTGTGATGTTTTCTTGGAAGTAGTGGGAGGTGAAGAGCCCAGACAGGGACAGCATCGGTAGTATAAGCCTTTTCGGGAGCTGATCTCTAGGTGGCCTTTCTTCAGGACACTGGGAGCCATCATTTCCAACTGGATTAGTGACCAACAATTCAAATATAAAAATATAAAAGATGTTTTAATATCTTGTTCAGTACCACCATTATATGGAGGGTAAGAGGGGATCTTATCTTGAACCTTGTGTTTTGGAGGGTTCCCCTCTGGCCCTCCCTCTTCTATCTGTAACTATTCCTATAATATTAGGAGTCAGTGGATCTTGGGAGGCATAGCCACCCAGAGCTCATTCTCACCCTTTTATTTTATTTTATTTTATTTTATTTTTTTTCTCACCCTTTTAAATTCCATATCATTATGGAGCTATATGTGTCAAGGTAGAAGGAGAGAATATATTTTATTTGACAGTTTGTTACTTTGATTTAAAACCGGTAGTTAAACAACAATATGTGGGCCTCCATTAGTACTTTGCCCCATGCTCTGCAAACATTAGGGCCAGGCCTTTCCATAGTCACATCATTCTCCCTTGAGTTAAGGGTAATGTTATTTGGAGGTGGAAACTCTTAGTTATGGGATACAACTGAGCTCTTCTTATCATTTTGAAGTAGTCTTATATTCACAGCTAGGAGACAATATGAAAAAAAAAATTAAAGAAAAGTAAGTGAGCTGGGTATAAAAGGCTGTTACATTGACAGGTAATGGATAATATGGTCTGATGACACAGCCAGGGTTTATGCAATCATGTCTGAGGGAAGATTCCTTAGTAGTACACCCTGAGATGAAGATATCTGTGTAAGTGATTTATTGAAAGGTTACACTTATGAAGGACCTGTAGGAGAGTGAAGGAAGAAAAAAAAAAAAGAGAGGGAGAGAGAAAGCAAAGAAAACATGCATGGATGTGAGTTTTGCTGGAACATTGGCTGGTCCTGGTCCAATAGGGAGATCTGGGAGCATCACAAAATGTCCCAGCCTGGGTCCAGGGGGCTGATTTCTATACCTCATATTAGTCAATTACTGGCTGTAGACTCCTCCTCTCTCCCAAGAGAGGTTGTAACCTCGCAGGCATTTCTAGGAAGCTCTTGTCAGTTAAGGACACTTCTCCAGGGAACGGTGTAGCTGAAAGCCCT